>NC_044550.1:29193434-29393721 GCF_007565055.1 Rhinopithecus roxellana | reverse complement strand
AAACAAAAATTAGTCAGGCCTGGTGGCAGGCGCCTGTAGTCCCATCTGCTCTGGAGGCTGAGGCAGGAGAATGGTGTGAACCCAGGAGGTAGAGCTTGCAGTGAGCCGAGAATGCACCACTGTACTCCAGCCTGGGCGACAGAGGGAGACTCTGTCTCAAAAAAAAAAAAAAAAAAAAAAAAAGACAACAATTTCTATCACTTCCGAAAGTTTTCTTGTATCACTTTATAATCCATTTATTTTTCCATCTTCATTCTCAGAGAATAATTTATTTGCTTCTTTTAATCACAGATTAATTCAATTTGCTCAAATTTTACACAATAGAGTCATGTAGTCTGTACTCATTTCTTCCCGGCTGTTTTTACTCAGACTATATATATATTTTCACTCAGAATATATATATTTAAATAATAAATGTATATTATTATATAAGTATTTACATATATACATTTTATAAAATATAATAAACATGATATATAAATTATATAATGCATAATACAATATAAAATTTATATTTTAATATGTAAGTTATATATTATTTATATCTATATTGATTTAAGTCTTTGGCTTTTACAAGTAAAGCTAATGTTAACAATTGTGTATAAGTTTTGGACGGACAAATGGTTTCATTTATTTTTCGGTAAATATCTAAGAGTAGAAGTATACTTTAAATTTTACAGGAGTTCACTAAAGTGTTTTCCCAGGTGTTTGTGCTGTTTTACAGCAGTGTATGAGGATACTAGTTCCTCTAAATCTTTGCCAAAACTGGGCATCATTAGTCTTTTTTATGTTAATCATTCCAGTATACATGTAGTGATTTAATGTTCTGGCCTTAATTTGCAATTTCCTAATTAATAATAATGCCAAATGTTTTCTTACCGCGCTTATTTCCCATTCACACATCTTCTTTGGTGAGATACCTGTTTATATCCTTTACCCTTTTTGAAAAAAAAGTGTCCTCTGATACTGGGCAACAGTTCATTATGAGATATATTATTTGCAAATATTTTCTCATCTTTGGTATTTTTTAATTCTATTCTTATTTCTTTAGACATGAAAAAGTTTTACTTTGAGAACATCTAATTTATAACATTTTTAACAGTTTGTTTCTGTGGTTTTATCAGAACTTGTTGCCTGACTCAAAGTCTAGAAAATTTTCTCTTGTTTTCTAAGGAATTTTTATAGACTTACCTCTTACATTTAGTTCTATTATCCATTTTGAATTAATTTCAATTGTGCATAAAATGTAGAGATTAAGGTTTTAGTTTTCATTTTAGTTTGGTTTCAACATTTTGCTTTTAATAAAATTTAACATCTACTAATTTAATTGTTAGCTAAGAAATTACTGTATCACTTAAAATGTTGTTAGTTAAGTAGGACTCACACATGATAGACCAACATGAGATCCACTTACCCAGACATGGTGAAAAGGGCTGAAATGCCACTAAGAAGATAGCAAAGCCATTGGAGATTAACCACATCAGGATGTTGTTCCCTGGGAGGAAGAGATTGTTGTCTCCAAAGTCAAAAAGCTGAGGCCTCCAGGCATAAACAAAAATGTCCACAAGAGGCAGAAAGTAGGCTCTTTGTAGTATGAACTGGATCCATAGTTCAGCCACTGACAAAAAAGTTGACCAAACCAGATAACGAGGCTGAAAAATATCTAATATTTTCCCTTCCTTGCATTTTGTTTCATTAGATATTAAAAAAAACTACTATTTCCTGATGTAAGCAATAATCTTACATTACTAAATTTTTACAAGAAATATAAAATAGTCAACTAATATCACTTATAATTATTTCAACCCAAAGCATTCATGTTAATATGAACTCAGAGGCTCACATGCTATGTCAGAGTCTTGTTTTGTAAGAGCTCCTGACTAGACTTTAAACAGCACACAATTTGGTAAAAATACTCTATAAAATAAAAATAGTTATTGTGATTCTATTTTTTAAATAAAGATGTAAAATATAATAAATTTTTAACAAAATAGTTACCACATCACAATAACCCGATTACACCTATCGCTAAATATTTCATTTTGAGGCTATTATGAATGAAGTTCTTTCATTAATTTTATTTTTGAATCGTTATACTAATTTTAATTATTGAAAGTACTGTGTTTTCATAGTTGAGCAAATTTTAGTAGTCTGTCAAAAAATAATATATAACCCATATAACATAAATGTAAAGGTAGGTATCATTTTAAAATAGTAAAGATCTGAATTGAATAAACTTTATGTAACGTTATCCATAGTTCTGAGTAATGCTTTCTACATATATTCAAGATGAAACCAATGGGCAAACTATTTCATTTGAGTGTGTGGATAAACCAGTAAATATGTATGTGTATGCATATGCATATTTGTATGCAATTACAGAATAATCAGTATAAATATAAATTTTATGAAGGAGCTCAAAGAAAAAAATAATTTATTGATTCATTTGTGATATGTCCTAAGCACTTGATTAAAAATTTAGAGTTTTCTTTAGAGGGAAATAATTACTTATATTACATTTATACACGTATATCATAGAGAGACATTACATTTTCTAGATTAAAAAAGTAATCTGGAATATTCTATTGAAAATGTTGAAAGAAAATAACACTTGTTTATGGTAAGGCTCAAATAACTTAGATTTTATATTTACCTTTTTAAATGTTTTGAATATATATAACATTAGAAAATATAGTTAATTCAATAATGCTAATTTACATATAACCATTATTCATTTTATTGTCAGCAGCATCTATTTTAAAAAGAAAAAATACTTTATAAAGTGAATATATTTTTAGCCTGATGAAACAATTAGCATCTGTATGTGACACTTGGATTACTAGATACTCATTCAGTTTCTAAAAAATTATTTGCTTAATTGTGATTGATGCCATATCTCTAGGCACACGTCAAACATTAAGAAAGAAACTACTGCTGTTAAATGTCATTTGTTAATTGGACAGTCAATTTTTCTCAAATTACTATAATGAACAAGGAAAGATCCACATCAAAGTTTCCTCCCCTTTTTAGAACAGATAGTGTAACTTCCTGATGTTGCCATGGCATTTGTAAACTGTCCTGGCATTGGTGGGAGGGTCTTTTAGGATGTTAGTACATTATAATTAGCATAAAATGAGCAGTGAGGAAGACCATAGGTCACTTCCGCCACCATCTTGGTTTTGGTGGGTTATGACTGGCTTCTTTACCACAACCTGTTTTATCAGCAAGGTCTCTGTGACCTGTATCTTGTTCTGACCTCCTATCTCATCCTGTAACTAAGAATGCTTTAACTTCCTGGGAACTCAGCCCAGTAGGTCTCAGCTTTATTCTATCCAGCCCTTATTGAATATGGAGTCACTCTGATTTGAATACCTCTGACATTTATAAGCTTTGATCTGTATTCTAAATCCAAGAGTGTTAGCATATCAATCAGTATTTTTAATGAATAGATAAATACATCCTATTTGTAAACAATACAGGGTCACTTTTCAATGATATTATGATATATACAAAAATATAAATTGAAGCAGTTGCCCTAAAAATAGACACAACACAGACATTCTTGTATTTTTATTTGTTGTGGAGCTTAGAAACCAATGCCCTAACATATTTTGCTTTGGTTTAGCCATGCCAAAGCTTCTTTGATGCCACTTCTGAATGAAAGAAACCTCAAGATCTCACTGACTCTCCTCCAACCATCTCTCCCAAAGAAGTTGAAGTTTCCTTATCTAAGATCTAGACCTACCAAGGAGAACAATTGTTTTTCCCTCTCCTCCCTGTAAGAACAAGAATGTAACCACACTTAAACAGACCCTTTCACAAGATAATGCATGTTAATATTTGTTCCCAGATCCATTGATTCTCTTTAATAATACACTCAACAAAATTCCTCTTCTCCCACCTCCCATAACCTATTTTGCTAGAATGGCATATAAGCTTCTGAAATCCCATTTGTGAGGTGGGCAATCACTCTGTGTTTCTTCTAGAGTATACATAATAAATATATTTCTATGCTGTTTATTCTATTAATCTTCATCTTGTCAATGACTTTTTTTTTTTAACCAACCTTCAGAGGGCAAGGAGAACTTACCCCTTGCTCCTAAAATTGTCATGATGGCATATTATGTTTTGCTTTCTTCAATTTTTGCAGTATTTCAGAACAGATATTTCCTTTAGAATTACTATTTTTCTGATAATTTTTTCAAATGACTTTTTTATTCCTTCAGAATGTAATGTACATGTACATGTCTTTACCATTCATGCTTCCATTACTAAGATAGTATATCCTAATATCATTAGGTAATTATGTGAATATTCCTTATCAATAGCTGGATTATATGATACTTAAAGATACTGACAATTTTCTATGACTCTACATGTAACTGCCTAATGGGTTCACCTTGCCTGCCATCTAGACAGAGCCAATTTATCAAGACAGAGCCAGCTGTGTGCTGTGGAGGAGATGAGAGTTTTATTATCACTCAAATTAGTCTCCCCAAACATTTGGGGATCAGATTTTTTACGGACAACTTGGTGGATGGGGTGGGAGTGCTGATTGGTTGGGTCAGGGATGAAATCACAGGAACTTGAGCTGTCTTCTTGTGCTGACTCAGTTACTGGGTGACAGCCACAAGATCAGAGGAGCCAGCTCACCGATCTGGGTATGGCCAGCGGATCCATCAAGTGCAGGGTATGCAAAATATCTCAAGCACTGATCTGATATATATATGTATATAATATATAATATATTGTGTATGAATTGTGTGTGTATGTGTGTGTGTGTATCTCTCTCTCTCTCTCTCTCTCTCTCTCTCTCTCTCTCTCTCTCTCTCTCTCTCTCTATATATATATATATATATAGTGTGTATATATAATAGCAATGTTGTCCCCAGCAGCAATTTGGGGAAGGTCAAAAACTTGTAGCCTCCAGCTAAATAAATCCTAAATCATATTTTCTAATCTTGTGGCTATTTTGTTAGTCCTACAAAGGCAACCTAGTCCTTGGGCAAGAAGGGGGTTTGTTTTCAGAAAGAGCTGTTACTGCCTTTGTTTTAAACTGGAAACTATAAACTGAGTTCCTCCAAAAGTTAGTTTAGCTACGCAAGGGAAAGAACAAGGACAGCTTGGAGATAAGAAGTGAGATGGAGTTGGTTAGGTCAGATCTCTTTCACTGTCTCAGTTACAATTTTGCAAAAGGTGGTTTCATACATAGGAAGAAATGTGATAAACACATAAAAAAATAAATATACTTAGAAGTAGTCCCTTAGTTCTTTCAGTGTAGGGGCCCAAGTATGGGGCCAAGGGAAAATTTTCTTTTTGCCCTCTGAAGGCTGACTGAAAAATCAACAGACAAACGGCAGATTAATAAGAGAAAAGGCATACAATATGTTTAAGTGTGCATAACAGGGGAAATTGAAAAAGAATAATTACCCTATAGCCCAAAGAGTGCAGAAGCTTATATAATCTTCTTCATAGGGGAAGGATGTAAGGAAACAGGAGGCAGACGTTATAGAAATGTGAGGGGTATAGCTGTACAGCATCACTGTGTAGATAAATTCCTCCAAGTAATCTCTTGGAGCTGTCTTCAGAAGAACAGATGAAAAGTCTATCTGAGCGATGATTGGGGATAACTCCTAGTCTTTTTCTCTAATCTGGTGATTGATCTTTCCTAGTTATTTGAAATAATTGTATTTCATTTGAAAAGAGGCTTTCTTGGTCAAATAAGCAAATTCCAGAGCTACTTCTTGCACTTTGGGTGGGAGAAGGAAATAAGGCAGGGTTTGAGGGATGTTGATTCTGAGACAGCATCTAAAGCCTCTTAGCATGTCACAGCCCCAGTGTTTGGAATATCACTTTCTGGATCCCAACAGAGGAAACTCAACATGAGCAACAACACTAAATGGCATATCTAAAAGAGACAAATATTTAAGCTATAGATGATTATTTGGCAAACTAGTGTGATAGATTATTAACATCATTTAATACAAGTAGACTGAATTCATATAAAGTCCTTCAGTATCTTGCACAATATGATGGGAAGAAGAAAGTATTTTTTTCCCCATGCCTAAAATTTATGTAATACTTTTCTCTTATAATTATGTGTTCTGGAAGAAAATGCTTAGAAGTGGTTACTATAGCACAGGTATTATTGACTCCTGCTAGTAATATGTCATGGAGGCAAATGTAAAGAAGAAAGAATATTCGTTATTTTGTAATTTTTATTTTCTTAAGTCAGCATTTTTGGAAGTGTCTTTAGGATTATTTAATTAGAGGTATTATTTTTCTTGGGACCTAATATAAAGACACTGGATTTATTCTCGTGTTATTAAATACATATACCAAGAAACATTTTAATATGCAAATTAGAAGCAATGCTATGTGTCTAGCACTGAATTAAACATTTTGTAATTTTTATGAATTTAATCTTTAAAAGTGCAATTATCATAAAAGTAGACAGTGGCCATTTTATTCCAATTTTCTAGATGAGGAAATTAGTGTGGAGGGGCAAATGAAAAGCTTTACAGCTGTTTGAACTCAGATCAGAAAGTTTTTTTAAAACTTCAAATTTTGCTCTTTCTGTTATATAATACTGCTTCCAATAGACGTATTAATATATGTGTGTTGATGAATGCATTTGGGCAGGCAGAACTACTACATTTAAGATAATATCTTATTCTTAAATGTTTCTCAGGAATTTTAAAGATATGCATAATTTTCAGAGACAGCATTTATATTATTCATATTTGAGGGGTTATTATTATCAGCTTTCTTAGTTACAATTTACTGGGCACTAGCATCATAATATTTTCTCAGAGAAAAATTGTTCTGTTAACTAAAAAGTAATTTTACTGTCAATAAGCAATAGGTGACACAGCCAATATGTATTTTATTCTACTTTAAATTTAGAAGTGAACTTATTTTCCCCAAGGAATGTCTCCTTGAAAATTATGTTTTCCTTTTAAAAATTACATTTGTACCTAAGATATTAATGTGGAAATCATGATATTAAATAACAATTCTAAAATTGTAATGGGGATTATGATTTCATAAGAAGAAAATTATTTATGGAGGTAGCGTTATTGTATAATTTCCCATAGGATCTCTACATCAGGGCTGGTTTTATTAGATCCTAAAACAAGCCACCTACATTCACTTTAGGATATAAAGTAATGTTAAATTAATATTGCAAAGCAGTTCACAGTGCGAGCAAAGACATCTGTTTATGTTACCATAAATAGTTATGAACTGAGGAGCTCAAATGGCTTTGCCAGCAAAGCATTGCCTCCTAATTTATTTTTATAGAAAATGGAAGCCTCATTTTTCATGATTGGGTAGTTTGCATTCAAATGTACAAATAACTTCAAATGCAATCACTTTTACACAGCATGTTTTATTGTAGAGCATAGGATGAAATTGCTAATGGTCTCTTGTGGGGTAGCCATGTTCTCCAATGAAAATTTTATTTTATTTCATAATACTTTTAAACTTAATTTCTAAATTGAGATTCACTTCTTTAGAAAACAATGTAATAAATGTAAAATTAAGAAGGCTTTAATATAATGCCGATGTGTAAAGTTAAAAATTAAAATATGAATGTTCTGTCTAAGAATCCTGGAATTCTGCAAGTTCATTCTGGAGTGCTAAAACTGAAGCTTTTTCTATAGGGTTTTTTTTTTTGAAAACCGGTCTCGCTCTGTCACCCAGGCTGGAGGGCAGTGGCATGACTCAGCTTACTGCAAACTCTGCCTCCCAGGTTCAAGCAATTCTCTTTCCTCAGTCTCTCATGTAGCTGGGATTACAGACACTTGCCACCATGCCCATCTAACTTTTGTATTTTTAGTAGAGACAGGGTTTTCCCCATTTTGGCCAGATTGGTCTTGAACTCCTGACCTCAGGTGATCCACCCACCTCGGCCTCCCAAAGTGCTGGGATTACAGGCCTGAGCCACAGCTCCCGGCCGGATTTTCTTTTCTTTTCTTTTCTTTTTTTTAAAAAAAACAAAGAAAGTGGGAAATCTAAACTATTAAAAATATTTGAATTATTAAAATGTTACAGAGAGAAAATTTTCGGTGAATAAAACATTTTAAATGATTGTTTTGCTGATTGAATATAATAAGAGAAAACAGCACAAGTATTATATTTCCAGACATGCAACCTTAAATTTTGAAAAAGTTAATTCTTAATTTTTAGAAAGCAGAAATTGTAAATGTATGTGGATATTTCTATTTATCCTAATGGACATAAAATACAAATAAAATATTTTTAACTCTAAATGTATGGCATTTATGCAAAATAATACTTGATCACATGAAGAATTATATCTAAATATTTATAAACATTTTAAGAGCAAATGACTCAGTAATTTCATGTAAAATTACTTGTATAAGTAATTGTAAAAAAGTATAAACATTGTTTCCTCATCCTTTGACTATTATAAATGTTAAAAAATAAATAAGCAGGGAGCCATGAACCTGAGATTATCTGTGTACTCTGAGTTTCTAGATAACAAACTGCAATCTGACAGTATCCAAAAAAAAAAAAAAGAAAAAAAAACTAATTTAGGAGTCTATATTTTATTAACAAATAGCTGGGTTTTAGCCAATTACGAATAGCTGAGCTTCAGTCAATCACATGGAGCCAAGTAATCAGACTATACCCAATAAGGCAAATGCCTCATTACTCCATTCCCAAATAGGCAAACACCTAGCTATCGCCAACCATGTGATAAAAGTTTACTACACATATCACTGGGTGAATCTCTCCTATCCGCTCTGGTTCTGAGTGTTGCTTGATTCATGAATTGTTCCTTATTTAAACTATGCTAAGTTTAGTTTGTCTAAAGTTTCTACATGTATAAAATGTATTTATATATTTTATATTAAATACATATATATGAATTCTATATGCACAAAATACATATATAAATGATTTTTTGAGACAGGGTCTCACTCTGTCACTCAGGCTGGAGTGCAGTGATGCAATCATGACTCACTGCAGCCGCAACTTCCCAAGCTCAAGTGATTCTCTCATTTCAGCCTCCTAATTTGCTGGAACTACAGATGTGCAGTGCCAGGCTCAACTAATTTTCTTCAAAAATTTTGGAAGAGACAGGTTCTCTCTGTATTGCCCAGACTGGTCTTGAACTCCTGGGCACAAGTGATACTCCTGCTTCTGCCTTCCAAAGTCCTGGGGTTGCAGGTGTGAGCCATCATGCCTGGGTCCGAAAAATACAATATTTATTTGAGAAAAAAGGAAATAATACAATGATATTTAGCAGGAGGTCACGCATGATATTCATTGTTATTCTTCCTATCACAAAGTATATATTTAGTACTTTGACATATTGAGTCTTAAGTACTACACATATTTAAGGATTTTTAATATCACAAGTTTGTGAGAACATGACAGTTTTCACATACTACAGGTGAGAAAACTGAAACTTGAACAGAAAAGAATATATATATATTTCTCAATTTATATACATATTTCTCAATTCATATATATATGTATATCTCTCAATTTAAATATGTATATTATTTAAGATTCAGCCAGGGAAGCAGAAGTACCAGGAATGTTATGATATAAAAATTATAAGAGTTAGACTTTAATCATTTTGGAGATGGTTAAAACACATATCGAAGGCTGTTGTCTCTGCATTTGGTGGGACTCCTGAAATCTATGAAAGTCAGGAGAGCTGACAGTCATGAAGAAAATCTGAGCATGGAAACCAAGAACATGAGAGAGGAAGTTGGAGCCCATGAGGACAAACTAGGATGTTTTCTTCAGTTTGTCCTCTGTTTTTCACAGCTTCCAACCTCAGTGATGCAAATGACTTGCACGTGACCTGCTCGAAGCTAAGGACAACACAAACATAGAAAGAGGGCAGCAGACACGAAGTCCTAGCTGCTCTCCTTCATTAATAAGGTGAGTCAATTAATAAATCAATCAATAAGCTAAGTATCAATTCATGGGAGGTACAGTGCTGCTTGTCTCTCAATTAATCTATAGGGCATAAAGTTGCTTCAATATTACCTTCAAATCTCATGCAAAATGATGTTAATGGCTAATTTTACCATAAACTATGGAGAAAAAATTCTGCAAAAATGTAGTTCTAGCATGGTTAAGACAACAAACTAAATAACCGCACTCTCTTTATTCATTTTTACTTATATCCAGACATTATTGATTTCTTACATTTTCATTTTCTATTTCTTTAAACACAAAGTTGAGATAAATCTTTCCTTTTAAACTTATAGTATTACATTTTATAGAAATTGCTAAAATGAAATAGTTTGTTCAGTATTATAAACATGTTACTTTCATTGCAGACTTTTAGAATTATTACTTACCATAATAGTTTATAATTCTTTTGTGGAGTAATATTTCTAAATCAAGAAATATATTTATGTTTTACCCCATATCAAAAAAAGAAGCTTTCAGATTTCACCACAGAAGACATAGAGTTTTTGTTTGTAAAATTATATATTGTTTCAATAATCCATTACAATACCTATAAAGACAACACAAAATATAATAGCAGATGTCAACCTTGGAATAAGACAAATATGAGTTATATGTGTGAAAAATAAATACTAATTGTAATATCTAATGGAGTTGGATTTATACGCATACTCCTGGATAAATCGGTAATACCATTTGCATGGCCAAATGATAGTACCATTATAAAGACTGAGAAATTATAATACAAATTTATTAATATAAACATTAGGTTTACTTTCCAAAAATAAAAATATCACCTCTTCCACCCATTCACGCTTAACCACCGCACACCCATATAACGCTTACTTTTAGAGTCAGCCAACTTAATTCTACATTTGTCATCATAAGGGTCTATTTACCTTGATTCATAGACTCCAAATTAAATGAGTTCGAGTTTAGAAGAAAAACAACACACCGTAATATACTTATTTCTTTGGGACAAATTATTTTCTTGGAAGCAAAAGTAGGAAGAGTGTATCACAAGCAATGCATCATGAAAGGCTCAAACTTTCAAGTACTATTTCTTTAGAACAGAAAGACTACAATATATACATTGTAGTCTACAATATACAAGACTACAAGACTACAAATATAATTTGCTTTACTAGGACAGGCAAAAAATCCTGTAAACTAGAATTCCATGTAAATCTAGCAGAACTTTGCCCAGTAAATACTGAGCACAAACTTATAAACCCAAATTTTAACAACAAACTTACACTAAGGATCAAAAATTTGCCTGGTACAAAATGGAAATGGACCATGTTTGAGACAATGAGACACTATGCAGACCTTTTGAAAAACTGCCTGAAGTGTGTCTGTGTGTTTGTGTGTATTTGTGTGTGTATACCTTTAATAATGTATCAGATCATAATACAATCAGAGGAACCAGATGGACACTCCTACCATCAACAAAAATAAAGTGTTTGAAAGTTTTAAAAAGCAATAACTATTCTCAGATATCGAAAATCAAATAATGGTCAGTGGTCATTGAAAGGACTGAATTTAACAGAGAAAGACCTTAAATTTTCTGGGCTTTATGGCTGGAAAAACATTAACAGCATGGAGCCAGGAGGAGTATCCGAAGCAATAGTCTTGCTGAGTCTTCAAGATAGTGATCCAATTTTAGGAGAGATCATTTCATGTTTGCAAATTTCAGGGCAGAGATGCAGAGAAGAGGGAGATTCAGGGAAAGAGCTCCACTAGTTGACATAAAGTTCTGTTAAAAAAATTTTTTTGAACACTGTGACAAACAAATATGAAAAACAACAAAAATTTTGACAAAACATGACCTGAGAGAGTTTCTCCATAGCTTGAATGTAACTGATTTTCAATAAGCCACAAGAAAATTCAGTACTACTCTGTGACAGCCATGCCTTAATATTCGGACTAAATGTTCAGTAATATATAATGTCTTCTAGGCATTTCTTAACAAAGCTTGAAATAAGAAAGAAAGCCTAATATTCTTTAAAAAGAGACAAATATCCAGACACTGTATAAGATAAAATTAAATACGTACGCTATCCAAATACTAATGAATGTGCCAAAAAGCAGGAACATGCAATCATACATAAAAGAAAAGAATATCAGTCAATAGAAAAAGATCCAGAGATGATAGAAGCAATATAATATTTTAGGAAAGATATTAAAACTGATATTATCATTATGTTCAAATAGGAAAGGAAAAGCCTAAATATTGTGAGAAGAAAAATGGAAAATATAAAAAAGAAACTTCAAGGATGGAAAGTATAATATAAAAATGTAAAAAGGAAACTATAGTATCAAAATGTAAAAAAAAAAAAATCACTAAAATAGGAGTTACGGTAAATCAATATTGTACAAGAAAATCTTACAGAATTTGAAGACATAATAAAAACTAGGGAAATGAAACACAATGAGGAAAAAAAGAAAGTATTAACTTTATTGGTTCCTACGGGATAATAGCAAGTAGCCTAACAAAAGTTTATTGGGAATACAGAAGGAGAGAGGCTGGAAAGCATAAATATTTAAAGAAATTACGGACGAGATTTTACTAGATTTAATGACGTTATAAACTCACATATCTAGGGAAATAAAAAAACCCAAGTAATATAAACACATAGAAAACAATAATAAGTCACATCACAACCAAATTTCAGAAACCTATAATAAAAAGAAAATCTCAACACACAAAAGAAAATACACACTGTATATAGAAGAACAAAAAAGACACTCTCTAACGGACTTCTCTTCGGAAACTATGAAACTATTGAAGAATGCTTCAGTTCTTCAAGTGCTAAAAACAAAAAAAATATATATCCTTACCCAAGAAGTATAGGGCTGCCTGTGCTAACTCACACCTGTAAGTTCAGAACTTTGGGAGGAAGAGGTGGATGATTGCTTGAGCCCAGGTGTTCAAGGCTAGCTCTGGCAACATAGAGAGATCTTGACTCTGTAAAATTAAATTAAATTAAATTAAATTAAATTAAATTAAATTAAATTAAAATATACTAAATTAAATTAAATTAAATTAAATTAAAATATACTATTTTGTATATATATGAACAAACCGTTTTAAAACTTTATGTTTCATTTGTATTCTTATTAAAAATAATTAACTATTTCAAATAATATAAAATGAATTGTAAGTTTATGATATATTTATAAATAAATGCTGTAAACACACATATGGGAGTCAAAAAAAGAAAATTATACTTTTTGATATTCCATACATTATAGTTAAAGTAGTTACATTATTTTATGTAGCTTTTAATAAATTAATGAAATTACATTTAAAGGAATATTTTCCAAATTTAATTAGCTGCAGCTACAAAAGAGCACAGAATATAATTCATAGCTATAAATGTTTGAATTAAATATAAAAATTAAACATAAAAATAAAATGTATTTAACGATCTAAAATCCCAGTGGGAAAGCAAATAATAATAATAATAAAAGAAAATTTTTAAAACCCCAAACTGATTTTTGAAAAGATCCATGCAACTAATATTTTTATTCCTAAGCTGACCAAAAAACAAACAAGAAAGAAACACAAATAACCAATAGCATAAATGAAAAGTAAAGGAAACTATAAATCCTATGGACATCATATAATAATGATAAAATTAACATTTTGCAAATAAAGTCAACCGTTTTGATAAAACGACCAATTATTTGAAAGAAATAAATTATCAAAACAGATTTATCAAGAATTACTTTTATTTCCATAAAAAATAATTGTCCCATAAAAACACTAAGAAAAAACAAAACAAAAAGCTAGGTCCAGATTACTTCCTTTGTGAATTGCATTCAATTTTAAGTAGTGACTAATGTCTACCTCACATAAAATTTTACAGAAAATGCAGGAGAAGAAAATACCATCATTCCATAAAGCAAACTTTAGCCTAATACCTAAAGCGGAAAAACCAATAATATAAAAAGTAAACTACAGTCAGCACTGAACAACATGAGTTTGAACTGCATGGGTCCACTTTCACGCACCAGTTGGTTATAAACCTATATTATTTTTAAAGTTCTTAAAGTTTACCTTAGTAATTAGAACTAGTAAACTGGTAGCCTTTCTTTTCCTTTATACATAATGTAGGAATATATATATATATATATAAAATATAAACTATTTATATTATATATATAAAATATAAAAATATACATATAATATAAACTATATTACATATGATATAAACTATTATATATGGTTTCTCTTCAGAAACTATATATATAGTATATATACTAACTATATACCATATAATATATAGTATATATAAATATATATTAGATATTATATATTACTATTATATAAAATATTTTGATATTTTGCATATTACTAATATATACTACTATTATATATTAATATTATATATATTAATATTATATATAGTTTCTGAAAAGAAGTCCATTAGAATATATATAATGGAGTTTCTGAAGAGAAGTCCATTAGAATATATATATCATATATATTTTATATAATTATATATAATATAATAAATATATAATTATATCTATTATGTATAACATATATTCCTTTACATATATTATATGTATATATTTTTGTAGAGGTGAGGCTGGACCAGTCTCTGTCATTCCCAGCCTGTCACTTTTTTTTTTTTTTTTTTGAGACCAGGTTTCCCTCTATCCCCTGGGCTGGAGTAATCAGCTATTTATTTATTCATTCTTCTCTTTTTTTTTTTTTTTTTTTTTGTAAAGATGGAGACTCGCTATATTGCCTAGGCCAGTCTTGAACTCTTGACCTCAAGTAATCTTCCTGCATCAGTCAGACTCTCAAAGTGTTGGGATTACAGGCATGAGTTACCACACGGAGCAGTAAAGTGGTATTCTTGATTTACTATTAAAAATGTGAGGCCATTCTAACATTTTAGTTCCAACTTTACCTTATCTGATTAGTGTGCTATTGCTACTGGCTATTTAAGATCTGTATATATTTTACATCTCTAAAATATCGTTGTATTATATGTCAGCATTTATTCAGATTTACTCATTCACTTAACCTTCACATTTCTTTTAATTCCTTCATCCAAGAATGAGCTTCCTTCTGAGTTTTCTTTCCAAAGGTCTGAAGAATATTTTGGTATTTTGCATTTCTGGTGCAGTTCTCCTAATAAAAACTCTATCACTATTTGTTTAATTTTGTGAAGAAATTAAGATTCACAAAATTTGTATTTCAAGTCTTTGGCTTGCATTGTTCTCACTGAGGAATAATCTCATTCTTTTTTTTTGTTGTTGTTCCTTTGAGTGTAATCTAATCTTTTTTCTCTTGGCCGCTTTGAGTTTATTTTGCCTTTGATGTTCAGAGTTTTAGCATGACATACCTCAATGTAATTTTATGCAGGCTATTTGTGGCTCATGGAGCTTCCTCTTTCTGTGGCTGGCTTTACCATCAGATGAGAAAATTTTCAGTCGATATATTTTTAAATATTTCTCTACCTCAACCATTCTCTTGTCTCTTTCTGAAATTTCAGTCAAAGATATTTTAAAGGTTTTAAGTTTATTGCTTAAAATTTTTGCATGCTCTTTTGTATTTTATATGCAAATACAGATTTGAACTGCTTGGATCCACTTATATGCAGATTTTCTTTCATCTCTAGCATGCCTGAGACAGCAAGACTAACCCTTGCTCTTCTTCCTCCTCAGCCTACTCAATGTGAAAATGATAAAGATCTTTATGGTGACCTACTTTCATTTAGTGAATAGTGAACATATTTTCTCATCCTTGTGGTTTTTAAAAGAAAGTGTCATTTTCTCTAGCTTACTTTATTGTAAGAATATATTATGTAATACATGAAACATATAAACTATTTGTTGACAGTTTAAGTTATTGGTAATGCTTCCAGTCAACACTAGACTATTTGTAGTTAAGTTTTGGGGAAGTCAAAAGTTATATACAAATTTTCAGTTGTGCTGGTAGTTGGTGTTCTTAGCCCCTCCATTGTTCAAGAGCTGACACAAATATATATACTAATATTCCTCTTGAATATACAAAAAATCACCCCCCAAACACCATAATGAGTGGTATAGAACATGCGTTGTACGCCATGACCAAAGAGGTGGTCATTTCCAAGAACGCAAGATTGGTTTAACATTTGAAGATCAACTGGTATTGCTTGTCATGCTAAAAAAAAAGAGAAAAAAGTATGAGCATTTTGACATTTGACAATATTTAGTAAATCACTATGAAAAAATTATCTGTAAGCTAGAAATAGAAATTTCCTTAATCTGTAATTGTGCAGCTATGAAAACCTCCATCAATCATTATGCTTAATTGTGAATGACTGAAACCTTTTCTTTATTTAGGTAAGAAAATAAGCAAACTTGTCTGACGTTACCACTTTTATTCAATATTGCACTAGCAGTTCTGTAAGTGCACTATGCATACAGATTAAATAAGGTAAAGTAGCATGTCTACAGTAGAAGGTGATGCAATTATACATGTAGATACTGTGGGTGTTTACCAAAGACATGAGACAAAACCTAAATGAAGTAAGATAGTTTACAGAAAATCAATTCAATTTCTGTAAAATAGCAATGAGAAATTGGAAATTGATATTAAAATGCAGACAACCTTCATGTATATTCTTGACTGCACAAACTTCTTCAGTTACCACAGTTTAGTTAAATAAATCTAGCCTGGCCGGGCGCGGTGGCTCAAGCCTGTAATCCCAGCACTTTGGGAGGCCGAGACGGGCGGATCACGAGGTCAGGAGATCGAGACCATCCTGGCTAACATGGTGAAACCCCGTCTCTACTAAAAAATACAAAAAACTAGCCGGGCGAGGTGGCGGGCGCCTGTAGTCCCAGCTACTCGGGAGGCTGAGGCAGGAGAATGGCGTAAACCCGGGAGGCGGAGCTTGCAGTGAGCTGAGATCTGGCCACTGCACTCCAGCCTGGGTGACAGAGCGAGACTCCGTCTCAAAAAATAAATAAATAAATAAATAAATAAATAAATCTAGCCTCAACAATCTACTACCATTATATATATGTGTGTGTGTGTGTGTTTACATGTATATCTACACATACACAGTCATATGTATGCCTGTGTGTGTGTGTATATATATATATAGTCAGCTTACAAATATATATGTATATATACTGTCAAATATATTTATATATACATTATTTATAAGTATATATATACTGTTAGCTTACAAATCACTATGTAAATAAAAGATCATTACCAATGACCAAGAATCTGAAACATTACTTATTTCAAAGTCTATTGTTGATTGGTCATTGTGCATCTATTACTTAGTTCATTTGCAGACAGCATAATATATAGTTATGTTGTCATCTGCCTTCTGTCACCTGGTAATAAATCCACTTGATATTTCACAAAATTGGGTAATGAAAGTATAGTATTTACCATTTAAGATGAAAATACAGCAAAACAAGTAGTAGTGCTGAAAATGAAATTTAAAGAAAACACAAATGAAATTATAGAAGAAATGCCTTACTGTTAGAATGTTCACAGTGCCACCATTTTAAGGATACCAGGTATGCATCCAGTGAAGATGAAATTATCACCATAAATATTAAAAGAAATTGTGATTGAAAGGATGAGGTTCCTTGCCTAGTCTGACTTCAGTTGTGTTTATAACTAGCTGGTCACAATCAGTTACAGATTTCTTTGTTCCTTCTCAACTCCCATTGCTTCACTTGACTAGCCTTAAACAAATTTATACATATTTATAAATTTACAAATCACATCAAATTGTGCAGTTTAGAGATGCATTTTATTTTATATATATTAGGTCTTAAAACACTTATTTAATAAAATGAGTATATCAACCAAAAGAGCAAAGTACTACAGCATAAACTCTTAGCCCCCCAAAATAAATGATCTCTAAAAATTATTGAAAACACAATATTAATATTTTAAAATATTAAGTATACTCAACAAGATACATCATATAATCTTTATGTGAAAGATCCATATTGGAAAACAAAATAAAACAAAAAAAACGCTGACAATTAAAGAAAATTTTATTTATTTTTATTTTAGTTATATAGAGAAAATAAGGCAAGTACTATTTAGACTATTTTTGATAAATTTTTCACAAGAAAATAAAGAGCTTTAATAGTCAATGTTTTTAATACTTTAAATTACATTGTACTACCTCTAGGTCTTTAAGGAATAGCCGCACTGTCTTCCACAATGGTTGAACTAATTTACACTCACTCCAACAGTGTAAAAACGTTTATTTTTCTCCACAACCTCACCAGCATTTGTTGTGTATTGACTTTTTTATAATAGCCATTCTGACTGGTGTGAGATGGTCTCTCATTGTGGGTTTGATTCGCATTTCTCTAATGATTAGGCAAGGACGAAGATTTTACGATCAATAAAATGATCTCTTTTCATGTGTGATATTGAGCATTTTTTTCATATGATTGTTAGCTGTATGTATGTCTTGTTTTGGGAAGTGTCTGATCATGTCTTTGCCTACTTTTTAATGTAATGGTATTGTTTACTTTTCTCTTGTAAATGTGTTTAAGTTTCTTATAGAAGCTAGATATCAGATTTTTGGCAGATGGATAGATTACAAAGATTTTCTTCTATTCTGTAAGTTGTCAGTTTACTTTGTTGATAGTTTATTTTGCTGTACACAACCTATTTAGTTTAATTAGATCTCATTTGTCAATATTTGCTTTTGATGCAATTGCCTTTGGCATCTTTGTTATAAAATCTTTGCCCTTGACTATGCCCTGAATGGTATTGCCTAGGTTTTATTCTAGGGTTTTCACTGTTTTGGGTCTTTAATCCCTTTTGAGTTGATTTTTGTATATGGTGTAAGGAAGAAATTTCAATTTTCCTCATATGTCTAGCAGTTTCTCCCAGAACCATTTATTAAACAGGGACTCCTTTCCCCATTGCTTGTTTTTGTCAGGATTTTAAAAATCAGGTGATTGTAGGAGTACAGTCTTGTTTCTGTGTTCTCTATTCTGTTCCATTGGTCTATGTGTCTGGTTTTGTACCAGTATCATGCTGTTTTTGTTACTGTAGTCTTGTAACGTAGTTTGAAGTTGGGTAGTGCGGCTTTTGTATTTTTTTCCTTAGGATTGTCTTGGCTATTGGGGCTCTTTTGGTTCCATATGAATTTTAAAATAGTTTTTTCTAGTTCTGTGAATAATATCAATGGTAGTTTACTGAGAATAACATTAAATGCATACATTGCTTTGGGCAGTATTGCCATTTTCATGATATTGATTCTTCCTATCCATGAGCACGGAATGTTTTTCCATTTGTTTGTGTCATCTCTGGTTTGTTTGAGCAATGGTTTACAGTTCTCCTTGAAGAGGTCCTTCACTTACCTTGCTAGCTGTATTCCTAGGTATTTTACTCTTTTTGTGGCAACTGTGAATGAAGTTCATTCATGATTTGCCTCTCAGCTTGCCTATTGTTGGTATATAGGAATGCTTATGATTTTTGCACATTGATTTTGTATCCTGAAACTTCGCTCAAGTTGTTTATCAGTTTAAGAAGCTTCTGGGCTGAGATGATGGGGTTTTCTAGATATAGAATCATATCATTTGCAAACAAAAGTAGATTGACTTCTTCACTTCTTATATGAATACCCTTTATTTCTTACTCTTGCCTGATTGCCCTGGCCAGAACTTTCAATACTATGTTGAATAAGAGTGATGAGACAGTGCATCCTTGTCTTGCACTGACTTTCAAAGGGAATGCTTTCAGTTTTTGGTCATTCAGTATGATATTGGCTGTGGGTTTGTCATAGATGGCTCTTACTACTTTGAGGTATTTTCCTTCAATATACATTTTATTGAGAGTTTTTAACATGCATGGATATTAAATTTTATTGAAGGCCTTTTCTGCATCCATTGAAACAATCATGTGTTTTTTGTCTTTAGTTCTGTTTATGTGATGAATCACATTTATTGATTTGCGTATGTTGAACCAGTCTTGCATTTCAAGGATGAAGCTTACTATATCATGGTGGATTAGCTTTTTGATGTGCTGATGAATTCACTTTGCAAGTATTTTGTTGAGGAATTTTGCATTGATGTCCATCAAGCACATTGGCCTGAAGTTTTCCTTTTTTATTGTATCTCTGTCAGGTTTTGGTACCAGGATGCTGCTGGCCTCATAGAATAAGTTATGGAGGAGTCCTTCCTTTTCAATTCTTTTTTGGAATACTTTTAGTATCATTGGTACCAGCTCTTCTTCATGCCTCTGGTATCCCATTATTGGGTGTATGCCCAAAGGAATATAAATTGTTCTGTTACAAAGAAACATGCACTCATATGTTCATTGCAGCACTATGCACAAGAGCAAAGACATAGAATCAACTTAATGTCCATCAGTGATAGACTGGATAAAGCAAATATGGTACATATACAACATGGAATAGTATGCAGCTATAAAAAATGAGATCATATCATTTTTAGGGGCGTGGATGGAGCTGGAGGCCATTATTCTTAGCAAACTAATGCAGGAACTTATATGTGGGAAATGAATGATGTGAACACATGGACATATGCAGTGGGGGGTTGAACAAAACATACTGAGGCTTGCTAGAAAGAGAGTAGGAGGTAGGAGGAGGAAGAGCATCAGAAAGAATAGCTAATGGATTCTAGGCTTGATGCCTGGATGATTGGAAGATGTGTGCAGCAAACCATCATGGCACACATTTAGCCATGTAACAAACCTGCACATGTACCCCTTAATTTAAAATAAAAGTTAGAAATAATAATAATAATAATAAAGAAAAAAATGTTTTCTATTTTTTGGCCACCCTATCCAACATCCTACCTGAGTACACTCACACACACAGAAAAAAAAAAAAAAAAAATACATTGTACGAAGTGAATATTGTTTTTTAAAAAATTTCTGTAGACATTCATAACCTACAATAGAATTGATTACTGATATAGGCAGTCATCTCTCATTATCAATGGGAGATTGGTTTCAGGACAATCCCCCACCATACTTCACCCACCTCCTACAGATACCGAAATCTGGGAATGCTCAAGTCCCTTATATAAAATGGTATATTGTGCCACTGCTCTTCAGCCTAGGCAATAGAGCAAAACTCTGTCTCAAAAGAAAATTGTGTAGCATTTGCATGTAACTTATTAACATTCTTCTGTAGGTTTTGAATTATCTCTAGATAATTTATAATACCTAATACTTTGTAAGTGCTATGTAACTAGTAGTTATACATTTTTATTTGTATTATTTTTTATTATTGTATTGGTTTTTATTTAATTTTTTTAAATTTTTGATCTGAGGTTAGTTGAATTCTCAAATGCAGTACACATGGGTATAAAGAGCTGACTACACACACACACACGTATATATATATATATATATATATATATATATATGCAAAATGTAAAAAAGTAAAAATACTTTTATATGTGGCAACATTTTTAAAGGGCACGGAAACATTTTGATTTCATTATTTATAGTTATAATTGTTTCAATGATTACTGAGATTATTTTAAAGCATTTAAGCTTGCACATTAATATAAAGTTGGAAATATATAATATGTAGTCAAAATAATTAACAACATTCTTGTGAGATCTATTGTTATGAGCTGAATTGTATTCCCAAAATTTATAGGCTAAAGCCCCTAAATATCCATTGCTTTAGAATGTTACCATATTGGGAGGTAGGGCTTTTAAAGAGGTAATAAGTGAAAAGGAAGCCATTTCATTAAAGGATGACTTTGTGAATATACAGCAAGAGGATGATCGTTTTCAAGCCTCAGCAAGAGATGCCTTAGAGGAAACCAATTCTGCTAGTGTCTTAACCTTACACTTCAAGACCTCCAAAAATGGAAAAAACTAAGTTCCTCTTCTTTAAGTCCCTCAGTGCTTGATATTTTCTTATTGCAGCCCTAGCAAACTAATATACCTATACATTGAAAAACAAAACATTGCGGATAGAAATTGAACTTGAAATCAGTTTGATGTATTCAATCTTCTTCAATACAAAAATTTCATTTTAAGATATCAGTTCTCTCCAAATTGACCTATAGGTTCAATGTAGTCTTAAGCCAAATCTAAGCTAGCTGTTTAAAAATAGAAATTGACAATTTAACTTTTAAATTTGTATAAAAATGCAAAGGATTTAAACAGCTAAAGCAATTTTGAAGAGAGTTACTAAGTTGGATAAACTTTTATTACCTGAATTAAAGACATAATAATGATTCTTTAACCAAGATAATGATATGTTTGCATAAGCACAGACATTTAAATCAACAGAATAGAATTCAGAAATTGATCCATGAACACAGCCAAATAAATTTAAAGAAATAAAACATCAAGGTAACTGAATAAGAAGTGCTATTCTTCTTAACAAATTATACAGAAAAATCTGATAAATATTTTGAAAAAAAGAATCTCAACTTTTACATCAAACAATATACAAAAATTAGTACAAAATAAGTCAAATACTGCAGTGTAAATGTACAAACTACAAAAGGTCTAAGAGAAAATATATTTGTGACATTGCAATATGCAAACACCAGACAGAAACAAACATGAAGCATAAAGTTGCCAAAAAAGATAAAATCGAGTTCATAAAAAATTTTTAAAAAGTATTCTGTATGAAAGGCACCATTAAGAAAAATGAAAAACAAAGCAGATACTGGGAGGAAGTATTTATAAAACATACATTTGAAAATGGAATGACAAAACAGTAAAGATTATTTTATTCACAAAAACAAAACTGTAGAAGCTATCCAAATATGTAGTTATATTTGAGATATTTATTCAGCAATTTAAAGAACAAACTACTGGTAAACCACCTGTATGCAGTTTCTCAAAAGAACACTATCTTTAGAAAAAAAAAAAAAAAGATAAAATGCATAAATACTAAATTTCTATTTATAGCTACCTATTGTCTATGATAACATTCTTTCTTTCTATTAACTAATTCTAAGAAAGACATATCTCATCTACTTTGATTAAATGTTAGTCACTATATTATGACAATATTTTAGTAATTATTAAGGTAGTGTTAACACATGTATATAAATTTATAAATACCATCAAACTGTACAATTTAGGAATGTATTTTGTCTTGTATATATTAGATCTTAAAGTATTTAATCTAAAAAATGAGAATGTCAGCCAAAAGAGCTAATGTACTGTGATACAAACTCTGACCCTCAAAAAGAAATAATCTCTAAGAATAATTTGAAATACAAAATTTCTAAATTATAAAATATTAAGTATACTTACCCTAGAACATAAAGTATAATAAAAATAAAAAATAATTAAAAATTTTTAAATAAATACTACATGATATTCAAAAAAAAGTACACAACATACCTTTATGTAAAAGAATTGTGTATGTTTTGCATCAATTTACCTGATCTCCATATATTCTACATCTTACGATTCTGGTTTTCAGAATTCCACTGAAGTGACTCATGTCACCATTACCAATTATCTAAATGTACTAAACACAGTACATATTAGGTCCTCATGCTGCTGAATCTCTCATTAAACCTCAAAGATTCATTTGGGTTTTCTCCCTTTCTACGTTTTAATTACACTAGTGTTATATAAGGCCAAGATTTTCCTACCAAATACTAAAATACGTTCCAGAAATATAAAGACACCATAGTTTCAAATAACTTTTAAACACTTTAAGCAACTAAGCAAAATTATTAGCAGACAATTTTAAGAGTTTAAGTTCTTGTAGTTATTGAAAGAAAGTCCTATTAAATTATGCGTAAAATAGATTAAACAAAGTGTGAAAACTCTTCTATTATCACTACAACACTTGTTCCCGTATCTAGAACTTATAGGAATAGCTGTTGAAGTAAAAATAATACACGTTCAGTAACATATCATCAGCAGGCCATCCACTCACTCTTCAAAATAAATAGTGATTTTTTTAATTGAACTATATCATGAATACAATAATCAGTTTGTTTTTATATGCCTGAGAATTCTCAACCTCTGGTCACACCACTTGTAAATTGTGACATCAAATAAATATACAGAGATGGAAAAATACTATTTCCTTTTTTCCTTCCTTCTTTCTTTTCTTCTTTCCTTCCATTTCTCTGCCTCTCTGTCTCTCTATTTGTAGCAAGTGCCCAGCAAGATACAATTCACCTTTTTTAAAGATTGGAACATTGTCTTTAAAATGTATATGGTTTGCATGAAAGAAATAAATGTATATGGTTTGCATAAAATATATCTGCCTTTGGGATTCTAGACAAGAGAGAACCTTCTAGGTGGCAGCTTTTCCAAAGTTATTGTAAAATTCCCTGAATTAACATGTTGTCTAATTTCATTACTTGTTGCTATTGCTGAGTACAATAAACTGGGTAATTCAGAAAGAAAAGAAATGTATTTCTTGTGGTTCTGGATACTGGGAAGTCCAAGGTTGAGGGGCTTCATCTGGTGAGGAACTTCCAACTGCATCATAAAGATGGCAGGGGACATCACATGAAGGAGGCTAAGAGCATGTGTGCACCTCAGATCTCTTTTTCTCTTTTTATAAAGTCGTAGCTCCCATTATGGGGGTCTCACCCTGATGAACTTATCTAATCTTAATTACCTTCCAAAATCTCTACTTTCAGTCAACATATGAATTTAACAATTAAGGTTTTAACACATGAAATTTGGGGGACATGTTCAAACAAAATTACAGGGTAATTCAAGATGGTAAAGGATTAAACCTGTTTCCAGCAGTTGTGTTTGTGTTTGAACTTGTGAATCAGTAAAGGTTACTGTCTCATAATGACTCTAATATGGACACTTTAGATAAATACGTGTACATTTAGTTTTGTTAATGGGAATCTGTGGTAATGGTTATTAATAAGGTCATTTGATGCATAGGAGAGTACAAATGAGTAAAGAAACTGATAGAACATATGGAGGCTCATATGGTTGTCATTTACAATTTAATTATGCAAAATAGGAGCTGTGTATGCTACTCTGTAATAATACTTTTATTAATCAGAAGCTTTACATAAATTATACAACTTTTAGTATAGGAATGGCACTAAAAGTGAAGCAAACATTTTATATCCATAAGCTGTAGTGATTCCACGTAGAATAAATATATACATAAATTTGATGAACTAAATTAGGTGATTAATAATATTGCTTCCTTACAGTTTTACTTGACTTTTTATCTATGTCTGTTTAATTAGAGGTAACATAAATGTAAAATATTTTCTTGAACAAAATACATGCCTATCAGATGTTATCATTTCTAGAAGAAAAAACAATTCTTGTTCTAATAAATAAAAGTATAAATACTTTACAAGTTATTCCAAAATTTTGTCATCTTGGTAAATCAATTTAATTATTTCTGTTTTAATTATTGTTAGTATTATTACCATATTAAACAAAATTATTTCTCTAAGTCTATAGGTAAACTGTTATATTTTTAAGAATATTAATCAGACATAATTAATGCTAATGATGATACGTTGGGGAAACCACCCAGACAAATTATTCTAGATAATTCATTGCTAAAGAAATTGTCATTTAGTATGTAACCAATTTAGCAATCTGTATTTATAGGACACATAATTCACTGATTTTTATGTTGTTTTAAGCCATGCTAATTGCCTGATTTATCTGTAAATTTACTATATCATGAATTTTAAGTTGCTTGATGTGGTTAAAAATATTATTTACAATTAACATTTTATTAGTATAACATAACAATCATGATATCTGTTCAACTCCCAATACCCTTAAAATACAGCATAGAATTTCTTAAATGACTGCTAATATATCATATTAATGATATTAATAGTATATGACTGTTAATAAATATTGCTTATTTTATGTATAAAACTGTTAAATAATACAAAAATCATATACATTTTGTATAATAATATTCTATTGTCATTTACATTTCCTGTTGTTCTTCATGAGATATCAGGTTAAATATAAATAAAATGTATTGATAATTTTATTTCAATTAAGTTGTTCCAAAAATACTTTTTTACATCATTTTGTTTATCGATATAATTTTACCTAAATATATAAAAATTCATTGACACATATGGAAGTTATTTAAAATTTGAAGTATTGCAATTGAAAAAGATATGAGAAAAAACACTATCTTCTTCAAAATTGATCTTAATTAACAGGACACTTGAAAGTTAGATTCGATGATAGCTAATTATTCCCTCATTGATTTGACCTATTTCTCATTACTTTTTGAACTGTTCTCCTTTATTCCTCCATGTCTCACAACCCATCTTAACAATTCGTGAATCTGGTACTCATGCCTGGTAAATGTGCTTTAGAATATCAAATTATTAGATTACTTCCAGTAGTACAGCTTAAATAGATAAGTAGGCATTTTTGGCATCTTTATTGGTTTCCAAATTAAGCTCGAAGTCAAAGATGAGAAGTTATATTTTCTCCAAAGTTTTCTCAATTTGATGACAATCACATTAGACTCACAATCACACTCTCCCAATGGCTTAAAAATTTATAGCTTAATAATTTTAAGGTAGGTAACAACTGGTATCTTGATTATTCACATGTCTTTACATTTTACTGAACTACAACCATGCTCCTGTCACCAAATGTTTATCAAAATCCTGTCATCATCATAGACTTGTTACATTTAAAAATCTATGAACTCTACAGTGAAAATCTTGTGGCTTGGGGCAACATACAGAAACACACATAAAAATATTTTCATATGAATGAAATTAAAAGAGCAAAATAAAGAAAAACTTTACAGTAATTAATTCAAGCATTAATTTTTATACAGTAGACATAGAAATTCAGTAGTATAATTAAAAATTCTCAATTTTAACTTTTAATTGATAATGATGTCTATGTATTTATTTTAATATTATATCACTTGAATGTAACTATAATTGAAGGAAAAAGCTGTTACCTTGAATGTTTTCCATTTAGACACGTAGAAAGATAAGAAGTATTATCTTGCCATCTATAAGAAAGTAAGACGTATTTTTTATGAAAAATAAAAGTAAAATTCTAAGGCCCCAATTTTCTAAATGGACCCCCTCTTGGCCAAGGGAATCCCAGCGAAACCTTGAAAGTTGTGGTGTAAGTGTTGATCAAAGAGAAACATTCAACAAATTAATGTCAACAGAATTTAATAAGTGAAGAATAGGGAATGATTTATTTACCATATAATTACCTCTCCTCTTCCCATTACTTCCCCTTTTGTACAATAGTTCAAAATCGTTTTTCTTCTGTTTAGCCTAACATATATATTAGCCCCAGTCAGGGCCACCTACTTGAGTCTCATTACTTTGTAAAACTCCTATGCATAATGGAACTGTTTTTTCATCTTTAAGGGCTAAACAGAAACCTGCTTTTTCAAAGGTCTACTAGTTTATCTTCCCAGGTACAGAAAAAGACAAGATGAGATTAATAATTCCTTTGAACTTCCCTAATGCAGGCCTTATCTTATATAAAATGTAGATTTACTGAGCACTAACTGAATTCTCACAAGTATGTAATCATTTGCCCCACTGCAACTTCCCTGCTCTGTTTTTAAAGAAAATGTATAAACACTAAACTTTCCGAAAATGTTTTTGGGAAAAAACAACCACAGATGCTGCACCCACAAGATGGCTCAATAAACTTCAATAATTTGATACTTACATCTCCATCGCTCATTTTGGTTGAAAATTACGTTTCCACT
Source organism: Rhinopithecus roxellana (assembly GCF_007565055.1). Lineage (NCBI taxonomy): Eukaryota > Metazoa > Chordata > Mammalia > Primates > Cercopithecidae > Rhinopithecus > Rhinopithecus roxellana. Next base: position 29,366,077 of record NC_044550.1, on the reverse strand, counting down.
ATAATGTATTTATTTAAAACAATATTTTAATTTTGTTCTCTAAGTTTCATCAGAGTATTTAAGGTCCATTTTTAATACTATTATTAATAAATGCTGCCCTTAATTTCCACTCTGTAGGATTTGATGTTTAAAAAATCTAAAACCTCATACCAACAAATCTAGTTTGCAATTGCATGTGGTAGGAATAAATGGATTTCATAAATGGTTACCAAAAGGGAAAGCACAGTGTGAAGTAAATCTTATTTTGACTTTAATGTTGAATCAGCGTGTTTTCAAAATATCAATTGCTATTTTGCTAAATTAGAAAAAGATTAGCTCACACTAAATTCTACTATAATAAATAGATACTACAAATGTAAAACAGTAATAGTTAACGACTTTGAACTGGACAGCAGAGTAACTATGCTTGCAGTGAAACCGACAAAAGAATTACAGAAATCTGTCAATTGCATTGTAGGGGAGGAAAATATCTTTTTTCTTTACCTATCTTTGGTTCATCTGCTTCAGCGCCAGAAATTAAACTGACTACACACAAATTAACATAAAAAGTTTGATTATGCATAGGATTTTTATAAAGTAATGAAACTCAAGTAGGTGGCCATGAGTGAGGCTAATATATATGTTAGGCTAAACAGAAGAAAAGTGATTTTGAACTTCTGGACAGAAGGGGAAGTCATGGGAACAGGAAGGGCAAAAATATGGAAAAATAAGTCATTCCCTATTCTCCACTCATTAAATTCTGTTGAAGTTGTTTAAACTTTTTCTTTGATCAACACTTACACCACAACTGAAGTTTTTTTGGTAGTTTTTAATCAAAACAAAACATGCTGTTATAAAAACATAAAGTGCTGTAAATGTTTTCAGAAAATATTTTCTGAAAATGTTTTCAGATACAAATGTATCTTTGTCATAGTTGCCATACTAACATCACAACTGTACTTTCATTTTTTCAACCTCTCTTTCTCTCTCTATATATATATATATTTATATATAAACACACACACATATATATAACATGAAACCAGGTACTAACAAAATCCTTCTAATATTTTCCAAAAATAACATCTGCTTCACAATATCAAGATTTTAAGTCTCCTATACAACTTTTTACAGACGTACAGCAGAGAACAAGGACCCTGACCATTGTGATTAAAATAATTGAAATGGCAGTTACCTCAATGCAAAAAAAAACAAAGACTGCCTGACTCAATCTTAGAATGGAAACAAACACACTAATTTTCCAAACCTTAAAAAGAAAATTCACAAGTAACTCAGCTGAAATAAAATACATATCGAACAGTTTATGTTATCAAGCACAGCAGACATAATGTTCCCTTAGCACATCAGGTATCTCACTTAGAAACCTGATTTATTAAAAAAATCAGTCATCAAAGTTTAAAACTTTGAAATTACCTGAAGCACACAGATGCCAATGTTTAGGTTGCATAATCAATTCATCAGTCTTGAACACCAGCTGTATCTTTCTAATGTTCACCAATTAAGGATCATTGTTTTCCCTCTAACTGTCCATCAACTGAGAGAGGTTGTTGTCAGAAATACCTAAGGAATCATTATAGCGAAATAATGCAGCACTTAGGATCTTTATTATTGTACAGTCATGATCTCACACATACACACAAATAAACAAATATTTTAGTTTCTTGTCACAAGAACAAGACCTTATAAAGGAACTTCTTGTAACCAATATCTTCTTGGCCAATCTCAAAGTTATTTTGCACAGAACAACAGAAGCCATTTTAAACACCTAAAAGAAATAGAGAAAGAACTGGAAGGAGGAAATGTTATATATGCATTCAGAAATTATTGAGTCTTACAAAGAATGATCCAGGCTGGGGGCGGTGGCTCACGCCTGTAATCCTAGCACTTTGGGAAGCCGAGGAGGGTGGATCACGAGGTCAGGAGATCGAGACCATCCTGGCTAACAAGGTGAAACCCCGTCTCTACTAAAAATACACAAAATTAGCCGGGCGTGGTTGCGGGCGCCTGTAGTCTCAGTTACTCGGGAGGCTGAGGCAGGAGAATGGCGTGGACCCGGGAGGCGGAGCCTGCAGTGAGACAAGATGGCGCCACTGCACTCCAGCCTGGGCCACAGAGGGAGACTGTCTCAAAATAAATAAATAAATAAATAAATAAATAAATAAATAAATAAAAGAATGATCCAATAGTCATCTCCTTTCCTTCTAATTCAAAAGTGTCCACAGATAGTACAATTATAAGGAATCTTAGAAGAGACACAGATGAGTTTCATTGTTCTGAAAATACGTTTTACTTTTTTAATTAAAAAAAAAAAAAGTCTACTGATGTATCATACCACTATGTGGTACTGACTCAGATTGTCTTTGTCTCTCCCATTCAGTCTTTGTTTATAAAAGACACAATATTCTTTTTCACGTATACAGGCTTTACTGGAAATTTAAGCTGATTACACAATTAGAAACTAGAGAATTCTGACCGATAATGTTTCTCATATTTATTATTCTGACTATTGCAACATCAATCTGATACTGTCTATTCTGAAACACTCTCCCCATGGTAATAACGTGGTCCTCAATGATTTTCTTCACATAAATTTGACGGATCTTTATTCTAAACAACTTCTACATATATTCTCTGTTTTTTTTTTTTTGTTTTTTTTTTTTGAGGCGGAGTCTCGCTCTGTCGCCCAGGCTGGAGTGCAGTGGCGCAATCTCGGCTCACTGCAAGCTCCGCCTCCCGGGTTCACGCCATTCTCCTGCCTCAGCCTCCCGAGTAGCTGGGACTACAGGCGCCCGCCACCTCGCCCGGCTAGTTTTTTGTATTTTTAGTAGAGACGGGGTTTCACCATGTTAGCCAGGATGGTCTCGATCTCCTGACCTCGTGATCCACCCGTCTCAGCCTCCCAAAGTGCTGGGATTACAGGCTTGAGCCACCGCGCCCGGCCTATTCTCTGTTAAAGAAGAATTTCTCTCCATCTTTTACCTTCTTTTCTTTAGGACTTTTAATCAGAACATGTCCTTCTCCCTAAGACAGGGACTATTAAGTTCTGGAATTCACTATCTTCTCTCCTAGTAGCCATAGTTATTTACTCAAAGCTAAATCTGTCTCCCCCATTGAGTATGAGACACACGAACATCTTGAAGAGGAATGCCTGTAACACCTTCTTCCTTTCCTTAAACACTGCTTTTAAAACAGCATGCCCCACTGTAGTTTGTCGTTCACATTTTTGACCACTGTGCTTTCCAAGATAAAATATCTTAGTGGTAATATACTTCCTTAATCTTCACTATTTCTTCAGTTCAGTGTACTTCCCTGGGCATGGGTGCTGGGCAGTATTCCATACTAAGAATATTTACTGTGAGTTCAGTAGGGACTGGTTCACTTTTTTCACATGCTGCCTCAAATTAACCATGATGTACTTTGAAAGCTTCATGTTTTTGAACATGTCTTTCAGTTTGCTGCTAAAGGCTATATTGCACTCATGTGTAAACTTTGACAACACAGCTTTTTTAGCGTCAACTGAGGCAATTATTCCAACAAAAAAAATCTTGCCAAACTTTTTTTTATAGAATATTTCAAATACATTGATATGGTTTGGCTCTGTAATAAAGAAAATTGCTACCAGGAGTATTGCTATAATGATATCTGAAAATGTCGAAGCAGCTTTGGAATTCGGTAACGGGAAGAGGTTGGAAGAGTTTGGAGGGCTCAGATAGAAGACCAAAAGATGAGCAGAGTTTGGAACTTTCTAGAGACTTGTTGAATAGTTGTGCCCAAACTGCTAATAGTAATATGGACAGTGAAGTTCAGGCTGAGGTGATCTCTGAGGGACATGAGGAACTCATTGGAAAATGAAGTAAAAGTTACTCTTGCTATGCTTTAGCACAGACTCTGGCAGCATTGTGTCCCTGCTCTAGGGATCTGTGTAACTTTGAACTTGAGAGAGATAATTTAGGTATCTGGTAGAAGAAATTTCTAAGCAGCAAAGCATTCAAGATTTAACCTGGTTGCTTCTAGCAGCATATGTTCATATGTGTGAACTAAGAGATGATCTGAAACTGGAAATTATATTGAAAAGGGAAGCAGAGCATACAAGTTTGGAAAATTTGAAGACTGATCATGTGAGAGAAAAGAAAAACCCATTTTTAGGGGAGAAATTCAAGCCAACTATGGAAATTTGCTTAAGTAAAGAGGCGCTTCATGTTAATAGCCAAGACAATGAGGAAAACACCTGGAAGGCCTTTCAGAGACCTTCATGGCAACCCTTCCCATCACAGGAATGGAGTCCTAGGAGGAAAAAATGGTTTCCTGGGCCTGGCCCAGGGACCTTTTACCCTGTGCAATCTCAGAGCACTGTTTGTTGTGTCCCAGATGCTCCAGCTCCAGCCATAGATAAAAAAGTTCCAGATACATCTCAGGCTGCTGCTCCAGAAGGTCCAAGCCTTAAGCCTTGGTCACTTTCATGTGGTGTTAAGCCTGGAAATGCACAGAGGGAAACAGTTGAGGCCTGGGATTTCAGATCCTAAGATTTCAGAGGATACAAAGAAACACCCAGATGTTCAGGTAGAAGTATGGTACAGGGGTACACAGCCCTCATGGATTACCTCTACTAAAGAAGTGTGGAGGGGAAATGTGGAGTTGGAGCCCCCACAAAGGGTCCCCACTGGGGCACTGCCTATTGGAGCTGTGAGGAGAGAGCCACAATCCTCAAGACCCCAGAATGGTAGATCTACCAACAGCTTGCATCATGCACTTGATAAAGCTGCAGGCACTCAACAGCAGTCTGTGAAACCAGCTGTGGGGTGTTTACCCTGCAGAGCCAGAGGGCCAGAGCTTCCCAAGGCCTTGTGAGCCCAGTCCTTGCATTTATGTTGCCAGGATGTGAGACATGTAGTCCAACGTGATTATTTTGGAGCTTTAAGATGTAATGACTGCCCTGCTGGGTTTCAGACTTTCATGGATCATGGAGCCCCTTTGTTTTGCCCAATTTCTCCCTTTTGGATTGGGAGTGTTTGCCCAATGCCTGTGACCCCATTTTATTTTGGAAGTAACTAGCAACTTGTTTTTAATTTTACAGGCTTATAGGTGAAAGAGACTTGCCTAGTCTCAGATGAGACTTTGGACTTAGACTTTTCAATTCATGCTAAAATGAGTTAGGACATTGGGGGACTGTTGGGAAGGCAAAATTGTATTTTGAAATATGAGAGAAACATGAGATTGGGGAGGGTCCAAGGGAGGAATAATATGGTTTTCTCTGTGTCCCCACTCATATCTCATGTTGGATTATAATCCCCATTGTTGGAGGTGGGGCCTGATGGGAGGTGATTGGACCATCAGGGTGGTTCTTATGGTTTAGCACCATCCCCTTAGTGCTGTCTTGTGACAGAGTTCTCATCAGATCTGTTTTTTTAAAAATATGTAGCACCTCCTCCTTCACTAGCTTCCTCCTGCTCGAGTCATGTAAGATGTGCTTGCTTTCCCTTTCCCTTCTGCCATGATCAATAGTTTCTTGAGGCCTCCCCAGCCACACTTCCTATGCAGCCTGTAGCACTGTGAATGAATTAAATATTTTTTAAAAAATAAATTAGTGTATGTAATACTATTAGTTCTTTACAGCCATGCAAGAAGAGACTAATGCATACATTTTTATTGTGAAGGAACCTAAATATTATCATAATCTTGTCCAGGATCCTTTCTAGCTCTTTGTTCACTGTTTCTTTTTAGCTCACTTCTAACTTTGAATCAACATACTTTGTGATGAGGTCTGCAGGCTTTTTTGGTCTCTTGTTGGTCTCTGTTGAAGAACATCTGGAAGTACCCCATCAGGTTGAAAAATCTCTCATTCTTCTTGCAAACCTTTGTCATGTGGCCCCCTTTGTCCTTGAAATCCAGCAGGTCAGCAGGTCTTGTACCACATATTTGTATTTCTCAGGATTTATAACAATTGTTGTCCTCAAAGTCTTGATGTATTCACTCCGATGTTACAGCAGCAACTTTTGCCTGCCTTTCACCCGACTGAACAGTTGATTTATCTGTGTGAGATTCAGCATTTTGATCTCATCAAGTAAGTAGTCAGGCCTTTTCTGCAGAATTGCTATAAAATGTTCTCCTAATAGCTGTTTCTCCACAAAAGCAATCAGTGATTTCTATGTTCTGTCTTCTAAATATGTAATTACTGAATCCCCTTATTCTTCCAAATGTCTCCTTATGTGGTTAAGATATTCTGGACCATCTCTTTCTTGAATTAACCTTTGGTCTTCTGTAGTGCGTAAACAATGAGTCTCTTCCAAACATTTCGATTTAAATGAATCTTTATATAATTGAAGATGAGAGAACATATATGTAAATTTATAATAAACTTCTGTCTACGGCTTCACAATCTTTCCCTCATTCTATTAATGAAAGAATGATATCAGTGATTTTACTCCAATCCATTTTATCACTAATAATATAGTTTCTAAATATTTTCATCTCATCTCCCAGACAGAAGGAAGGCTGGAGTTCTGATGTACACAAGTGTGATTAAAAAACAATAAAATGCTTCTAATCATGATCATTTGTCTGCAGTGATCTTGCCAACATGTATTAACCTTCCTTAACAATAAAACAAGCTCACACTTGTAATCCCAGCACTTTGGGAGGCCAAGGTAAGGGGATCACCAGAGGTCAGGAGTTCAAGACCAGCCTGTCCAACATGGAGAAACCCCGTCTTTTCTAAAATTACCAAATTAGCCAGGCGTGCTGACCATTGCCTATAATCCCAGCTACTTGGGAGGCTGAGGCAGGAGAGTCACTTGAACCCAGGAGGCAGAGGTTGCGGTGAGCTGAGATCACACCATTGTACTCCAGCCTGGACAACAAGAGCAAAACTCCATCTAATAAATAAATCAATAAATCAATAAATCAATAAATCACTATCTATTGAGTCTTCTCCAGAGGTAAGGATTTGTTCATGATCTTCACAGGCTTGGTGCAGCTGCTGGTAGAGTGGTAGTGTGTGAGAAAAAAAAAAAAAAATGTAGCTTGGTGGAGCTCTTCTAGGTTTATCTTATTGATGTATACCTATATGTATTTCACTACATCACAAAGCTTCTGCCTCTTGTCCTCTTGTCCTGGGTGTAGTTACCAGGCAATTTAGTTTTTTTTCAGAAGTTCTTGATGAACAACTTCTTGGAGCTTCCTGGGTCCCCAGACTGGGAAGTGGTTGGAGCCTGTCTGACCAGTGTGATGGACTTGGTGAGGCTCTTGGTGCAACCCAGGAGTGCTCAGGAACTGCCCCTTCCCAGGGGCTTCAACCAGGCCCGGGCCATTTATTGCAATATCCCACCCTGAATGCCATCTGTGCCATCTCTGTCTACTTGTCCCTGTCTTATCATCCCTAGGCCACCTGACCTCCATCTCCATCATATATATATATATATATGTACATATATAAGTGTGTGTGTATATATATGTACATATATAAATGTGTGTATATATGTACATATATATGTGTGTGTGTGTATATAACAAATATATATATATATATATTTATTTATTTAATTTACCTAGGCCAATATTTATGAATAACAAAAACAGATAAATTAAGCAACTGATTTCAGTTAGAATGCAGTTAGTGAAAACAGACAACTGAACTGGTATTAGAGTGTATGGCAACTCACATAGTTCTTCATTATCTTTCTCCAATTTTGGTTCTGCACACTTGCATTCATCTCTTTGTTATATTTCTCAGCACGGTGGCAATAACTAGATTTTTTTCTCGTGTGAGCAGATCTCAATTTAGACAAATATTGGGAAACATATTCATATTTTTCATTTGTTACTGAGTAAACTTGAGTTAACATTAGTTGCCATTGGTCAAAAAATAAAGGATTGACATGTATGTGAGAATTGGCAAATGCTAACAGAGAACAAGGTGAAAAAATGTTTAGGCTTCTGTAATCTTTAGTATGAACCAAACATTAAAATTAGCCACTTAGAGAAATGTACCTCCAAAATAAATTTTAAGTTAATAAGTAAAATGAGTTGCTGATTTTTCAAAGTTTGATATTTGTCTTTATATATTATTTATAGTTTTTATATTTGGTTGGTGGGTTAGCTTTTGGACATATCTCTTTAAAATCAAATAATTCTTTTCCAGTTGCTTCTGGATTTTTAAGTTGTAGGAAAATGTTCTCACTTCTTGAATGTGTTTGAAAATTTCTGTAATAACTAAATTAAAGTCAGTTGTAAAATTAAAACAAAGCATTGTAAAAGAAGTAAATAAATAAAAGGCAATTGTAGAAGAGTAAAAAATATACTTTATTTCTACCCTTCTAACTTCTTGGCTAGGTGTCCTGTATCAAAAGACAAATTAGAAGGAGAAAAGTGTACAACTTTAATTAATGTAAGTTTTACATTACACGGGAACCTTTACAAGGAAATGAAGATCTGAAGAAACAGATAAACCTGAGTGTCTTTAGGTTTAAAGAAGTGTAGGGAGTCATGGGAAAATGTCATTGGCTCAAAAGATCTATTAGTTACTAGTAGTAAAACTAAGGGGAATTTAGCAAGAGCTGTTCTTTCAGATTTTTCTTGGCATTTCTCCATTTTCAGAGATAAGGTTGCTCCTTTCCTCTGGGCATAAGGAGGGCACTTCTCATTTGGGAGTCTTATGACCTGCATCAGGTGAAGGTCACAGAGTCCTGCTAGCACCTACCATTTCTCAAATTTCGTGTGCTTAAAAAATTAAATAGGCCAAGATGTCATAATTTGGGGTACTATGTCATGAACCCCATCACAATATTCTTATTTAAATAATACTAGCTAATAATTCCTTAAAAATTTCTGTGTGATAGGATTCATGTTAAATCTTTTGTCTGGATTATCACATATATTCCTTATATTATAATAAAATTATATGGCAGATTCTTGTATTGTCTCCTTTTACACATGAAGACAGCAAGATTTAAGTTGCCCCTAAAATAACTTGCTAGACATGGCAGAATTAGAATTTGGAACTTTGTGTCGGACTCCATAGCCCATGTGCATAATTATACCCTATTGCCCTATTGTGTATGGAAATAGTATATTTCACTTTACTTCTCTTGAACTGAGAGTAGTATGTTGCATTCTCTTATTACCAGTGTATTTTATAAGACCCCTTTTATCTTCATGATTTCTGGTTTATATTGTGATTGTCAAATTATTTTGTACATAGATATTCACAAGTATTGCATTTTCATTATTGATTATGGACTTTAGTACTATAGAGTGTCCTCTATATCTAAAGACAGGTAGAATTCTGTTTTCTTGTTACTTAAATTTTCTTGTATATCTCACCCAACTCCTTCTTTTGTTTAGCTTTTTAAAATCACTATATTTGTCACCTGTTGTTTATATTTCTTTTTGAAAAATATGAGTTATTACTTTAAGTACCTTAGAAAAGGCTTAATATGTCTCGAGCTCTTAGTGAAGCAGAATTTTCTGGTATTTTTGGTATGTTCATCTCTCCATTTTCAAGATTTAAGTTTTTAATTTCTTTTTTATACTACCAGTTCTTGGCTGTCAATGCAATGTGATGCTCAGAAAGTCATTTATGGGGACAAAAGAGAGAATTTCAAGTAAAAGAAGTTCCTTGAATTATACACACACACACACACACACACACACACACACATATATATATACTTTTGTAGTGGTTAGCAGCGTAAAAGCAACAATTGCTTCTAAAATTGTAGCATAGTTAAAGATTTTTATATTACTAATCATAACTTTCAAAAAGTTGGCACTTGTATTTTAAACACTTTTTACCAATTCCCAAATTTATAGTGTCATGTGTTCAGACACAGAGTTGTCTAATATGCTAATATGCTAAATATGAGAAGGAACATGTCAAAATATACTACTAATTGAATACATCCAATAAAGTTCTAAAAACAACATACAATTCTTTTAATAAAAAATACTTTAATCAATTCTAAGTGATTTAAGTAAGATTATTACATTTTGTTAAATATTTTTTTCAAATGTAGTCAATATAATACCCAAATTTGTAAAAGATCAGAATTAAACACATTTATATTATTGGATTAAAAATAACTTTAATAAGAAATGTATTTTGCACTAATTTAGCACTGTTTCATTTTCTGTGTGTCTCACATTCTTTTGCTATTGCTTATAGTGATTTTATTAAATTAAATGCCAAGGATAAAAACGATATAGAAATAGTAAGCAGAAGTCTTTGCCCATGCCTATGTTCTGAATGGTATTGTCCAGATTTTTGTCAAGTGATTTTATATATTTAGGTTTTACATTTGAGTCTTTATTCCATCTTGAGTTAATTTTTGTATACAGCGTAAGGAAGGGGTCCAGTTTCTGTTTTCTGCACATGCCTAGCCAGTTTTCCCAGCACACTATTAAATAGGAAATCCTTTCCCCATTGCTTCTTTTTATCATGTTTGTTGAAGATCAGATGGTTGTAGATGTGTGGTGTTATTTCTGAAGCCCCTGTTCTGTTCCATTGGTCTATATACCTGCTTTGGTAGCATTACCATGCTGTTTTGTTTACTGTAGCCTTGTAATATAGTTTGAAGTCAGGTAGCATGATGCCTCCAGGTTTGTTCTTTTTGCTTAGTATTGTCTTGGCTATGCGGGCTCTTTTTGGGGATCCATATGAAATTTAAAATCGTTTTTTCTAGCTCTGTTAAAAAAGTCAATGGTAACTTGATGGGGATAGCATTGAATCTATAAATTACTTTGGGTAGTATAGCCATTTTCACAAAATTGATTCTTCCTATCCATGAGCATGGACCGTTTTTCAATTTGTTTGTGTCCTCTTTTATTTCCTTGAGCAGTGATTTGTACTTTTCCTTGAAGAGGTCTTTCACATCCCTTGTAAGTTGTATTCCTAGGTATTTTATTTTCTTTGTAGCAATTGTGAATGGGATTTCACTCATGATTTGGCTCTCTGCTTGTTTATTATTGGTATATAGGAATGCCTGTGATTTTTACATGTTGATTTTGTCTCCTGAGACTGCTGAAGTTGTTTATCAGCTTAAGGAGTTTTTGGGCTTAGATGATGGGATTTTCTAAATATACAGTCATGTCATCTGCAAACAGAGACAATTTGACTTCCTCTCTTCCTATTTGAATACTTTTATTTCCTTCTTATTCCTGATTGCTTTTGTCAGAACTTGAAATACTATGTTGAATAGGAGAGGCAAGAGAGGGCATCATTGTCTAGTTCCAGTTTTCAAAGGGAATGCTTTCAGTTTTTGCCCATTCAGTATGATATTGGCCATGGGTTTGTCATAAATAGCTCTTACAATTTTGAGATATGCTTCATCAATACTCATTACTAAAACAACAAAAGCAGTTGCAACAAAAGCCAAAATAGACAAATGAGATCTAATTAACTAAAGAGCTTCTGCTCTACAAAAGCAAATATCATCAGAGTGAACAGGAAACCTACAGAATGGGAGCAAATTTTTGCAATTTATCCATCTGACAAAGGTTTAATATTCAGAATCTACAAGGAACTTAAGTAAATTTAGGAGAAAAAAAAAAAACCTCATCAAAAAGGAATGAAGGTTATGAACAAACACTTCTCAAAAGAAGACACTTATGTGGCCAACAAACATATGAAAAAAAAAACTCATCATCATTGGTCATTAGAGAAATGGAAATCAAAACCGCAATGAAATACCATCTCATGCCAGTTAGAATGGCAATCGTTCAAAAGCCTGGAAACAACAGATGCTCCTGAGGATGTGAAGAAATAGGAATGCTTTTACACTTTTGGTGGAAGTATAAATTAGTTCAACCATTGTGGAAGACAGTGTGGAGATTCCTCAAGAGTCTAGAATTAGAAATACGATTTGAACCAGCAAACCTAGTACTTAGTATATACTCAAAGGATTATAAATTATTCTACTATAAAGACACATGCACATGTATGTTTACTGCAGCACTATTTACAATAGCAAAGACTTGGAATTGACCTAAATGCCCATCAACGATAGATTGGATAAAGAAAATGTGGCACATATACACAATGGAATACTATGCAGACATAAAAAAGAATGAGTTCTTGTCCTTTACAGAGACATGGATGAAGCTGGAAACCATCATCCTCAGCAAACTAACATAGGAACAGAAAACCAAACACCGCATGTTCTGACACACAAGTGACAGCTGAACAATGAGAACACATGAACACAGGGAGGGGAACATCACACACAGTGGCCTGTCAGGGGCTGGCGAGAAAGAGGAGGGAAAGCATTAGGACAAATATCTAACGCATGTGAAGCTTAAAACCTAGATGATGGGTTGATACATGTAGCAAACCACCACGCAACATGTCTGCCTATGTAACAAACCAGCATGTTCAGCACATGTATCCCAGAGCTTAAAGTAAAAAGAAAAAAGAAAAAAAGAAACAGGAAGCAGAATATTAAAAATGTAGATTTTTACATTTTTCTTTTTTGACTAAAAGTGTTAATGTCATTGATAGACAGATACATATAAATAATAATACAATCAGCACAAAGCTTATTTAAACAAAGAGCATCCATTGTTATTGTATAACTGGCACTCACCAGATTGAATGGTTGAATAAACTTTTGTTCTGAAGGAGAAATTGTTTCCATGAGGTTAGAGTGCTCTTATTATTATTAAACCACTAAATATCTACAATAATTATCTTGCCAAAAATGGCATCAGTTAATTTACACTTGGTATGTAGCTATTTGGATGCATCTATAGAAAGTGGTAGATTTACAAATGTTTATTGATCTATAAATTCACCAGCCAAGTGACAATTCACTCCATAAAGGCACCTGGTTTTTCGACTGGCAATAGGAACAAAATCCATGTAATTAAATATATATATATATATATATATATATAATTTATATGTAAAAATATATATAGTTTATTTCAAAGCAATCACTCAAAATACAAATGCCTTCTTAGTATCTTAATGAGTTTCACAAAACTTTACATTGCATTTATTCTACATGAAACTGTATTTCATTTTCACCACTTTTAAATCTTCTTATAAATATTTCCATATTCAAATTGTTTAAAGTCCTATATACTTTCAACATTTTGTTAGGCTTTATAAATATATTAATGTGAACAAATGACAGAACTGTAGAGACCTAATATAATTCAAGTGCTGTTAGTTTTTTTGTGTTTTTTGCTTGTTAACTTGATAAATTATGTAGTATTTCAAGTCAGTTATAACTAGTGGCAATGTGAGAAGAGTTGTTCAATGTTATGGGTAATGAAATTAACAGATAGATGTAAGGATAAATTGAAATAAATCAGATAAAGATCAAAATTAAGCTAAGTTTACAAGACTAAGTGATTTAGTAATCCAAAGAAAATTTTTCCATATTGGACATTAAGGAAGCTCACCAACATTCATATTACTGAGAAAAAAACCGGAGTGAAGCTCTCATTTGAATACAGAAGTTGTCACATATAAGTAGGTTAAAATCTTTTTATATGCTCAGTATCCAAACATGATTATAAAAGACATCTCAAGCTAAGTAAAATCAACTGTTAAAATAAGAATAAATTACAAGACCAGAGATAATCAACTCCAAATGTTGGAAACCAGGATGTTCAGACATAAGTGTAATTATGCTTTATGTATTCTTATGTATACATATACAAAAGAAGATAAGAATTTTTCACTTTGAATTGTTGGCTTTTGTGGATGGTTGAAAGTCCTTTATTTCAGAGGAGCTCTGCTTTAAATCCTTCCACCATACCATCAGAGCAATGGGGATGCCCTACTTTGTGATGAAAGTTATAACTGTTCTTACCATGTATTCCATTTTTAAATTATCATAGATTCTTGAGACCATTATAAAGTCAGGAAAATAGAAAAATGAAATCAAATAAAGTACTATATTGGAGTCAGTGGTTCAGATTTATTTCGAACAATTTTTATGCATATTTAAGTGATCATAGGACCAAAATTACCAACTCCTATTCACAAACTCCTATTCATGTTCTTTTACCTTAGTACAGAAGTTTTTTTTTTTTTTTTTTTTCCACAGACAGTCTGTTTTCTCAATTCTGCTATAGTCTTTTGCAATATTTCAAAGTCTTTCTAGGAATAAGTTAAAAATATGTTCAGATTATTTAACACTATGCAAACCAATATATAATGGTATGAGAAAAAATTGTTACAATTGTCATGGGATAAAATTCAAAGATTGATCAAGACAAAAACAAAGAGTATACCAAATAATCTTTACATACTGTTGATCATAAAATAACATTTAAAAAAAAATTCCTAAAAATTCCCAGACATTGTTTTTATATTACTACCTAATAAAGGAATATAACTATATAAACAAAATAAATGGATCAGTTTTATCAATAATAGTCATATCTTAATATGTTCAAAATTTTTTTTAAATAGGAAAAAATATGACTTTGATTTGTCTTATTCTCAAATTATGGTATCAATAAAATTTGCAAAGTCACTGAAAGTCCATTATTCAATCTTTATAGAAAGTATATACTCAGTTTAATGCCATTCTGACAGAGATAATATACAGGATAAATATTTATCTTTAAATATATACTTTATTTTTTCCCCAATTTTAAGAGTGTTTTATATCTATCTAGATAATCTTTTATAACACATGCAATTTCCAACTACTGAGATTTCAAAAATATCCTAATATTTTACCCCCCAAAGTTTCATTTGGGGATCTCTGTTGCTAGGACTAGATTCCTTAGAGACCAAATTACTCAGTCACTTCCTTTCATAGAAGACAGGCTGAGGTCCAGAAAAATGCAACGCAAGAATAAGGACAGCTTAGATGTATTGAGTCACAGGTCTATGTCTTTCACATCAACACTGTCTCATGCTGATTTTTTTTGTTTGTTTGTTTGTTTTTTTATTTATTTTTATTTTTTTATTATACTTTAAGTTCTAGGGTACATGTGCATAACGTGCAGGTTTGTTACATATGTATACTTATGCCATGTTGGTGTGCTGCACCCATCAACTCGTCAGCACCCATCAATTCATCATTTATATCATGTATAACTTAAAAAAGGCAAAACATGAAAACGTTAGCCATTTCACTTTTTAAGAGGATATTTCATCATATGTATTCGCTAGATTGTAATTATTTATTACAATGTCTACTTTTGCCACCTTGTATATTTTAGATTTAACTACTCAAACAGTTTAAAATTCCACAAACACAGAACTAAATTCTAGCTTTATTCTTAGCTGCTTTTTCTGTTCCTCATCATCGTGCAAATAAGCAAGCCAACTTATTTGCACAATCTACTACAAACGAAAGAAAACAGATGGTGTGAGATGACTCTATTCTCAAATTGCTACTTATAAAGAGCCAAGTCACCTTAATTTTCATGGCAGTCATTGTAATATTCATTTTCCAAATTTCATCAGTAAAAAACTATTAAAGAGGTAGAAAATACAAAATGATATCTATGATATCTGTGCTCATTAGTATTTCTATATGTGTTTGCTAAGTAAATGCCGTGGCTCAATTATTCAGCTGACATTCATACAGAGGAATTCTATCCATCTGTTTCAACTTATTTTAAATGAGAACATTGAAGAAACTGAACTTATAATAACATATGGTGACCAAGTTCAGTTTGGATTTTCCACACTATTGATAAACTCAGGGAAATTATCCTATGCAAATACACACGTTCATGAACCAAAGTTTTCCTTCTAGCATGGCTATTGTTCAGAGGAAGGAAGGAAAATCATGCTTTTCTATTGGTGTTGGTTACATGCAGTACTGTCAGTCGTGCCTAGAATTGGATGACATACATACTGCATATTTCACTTGAAGACTATAATTTTGTTTACTGATTTTAAAGTGCCTTAAAATTTACTGTTTAAAGATGAAATTATACTTACATTAAACAGTATCAAAATTACTGGATTAGTAAAAGGAAAACTCCACATTTAATGGCTTTATAAGGATAACCAGTCCTACACAGGGATAAAAAATGCTGAATATAGCTGTCTAATTAGATAATACAGTGCCCAGGATTGTTTTGCTTTCCTTTATTACCCTATAATTAACTTTTATTGAGAACTGGACAATGCACAGTGTCAGAATATTTTGCAATTCATGTTGCAATATTTTGATGTATTACTCAAATCTTAATAGACAGATTTGAGCCTCTTTGTTTTATTTCATTTTATTTTATTGAGAAGATTTTAGTATTGTGAAATATTAATAAAAGGAAATAGAATACTATGCAGCCATAAGAAAGGATGAGTTCATGTCCTTTGCAGGTACATGGATGAAGCTTGAAACCATCATTCTCATCACACTAACACAAGAACAGAAAACCAAACACCGCATGTTATCACTGACAAGTGGGAATAGAACACTGAGAACACATGGACACAGGGAAGGGAACGTCACAAACCAGGGCCTGTCGGGGCGGAGGGCTAGGGGAGGGATAGCATTAGGAGAAATACCTAATGTAGATGACGGGTTGATGGGTGCAGCAAATCACTATGGCATATGTATACCTATGTATACATAGAATGTGCACCCTGCACATTCTGCATATGTACCCCACAACTTAAAGTATAATAAATAATAATAATAATAAAGTAAAAAAAAGTAAGAGCTATATCTTATCTATTCCAAACTATTCTTTGATTTTGGATTCCTACACAGACAAATGTAGAAATCTATTATTCTAGGAAAAATTCTAAGCACTTTTTCTCACATTACTCTTTATTTACATAGATCTCATATATATCCCCATATTTTAATGTTCCTTATAATCCCAGTGCCATCCACTTTGACTGAACTGTTCTCCACATTTGCAACCAGAAAGCACTTAAATATATGGGACATCTAGGTGAGACTTGTGAAGAAGAATGACTCAACAGAATTTAAATTAAAACGTAATGAATGTAATGAAGAAAAACAACAAATGAAGCACAGAGTGACACAGCTGGCTTAGTATGAGAATTAAGAAAAGATACAGGACTTTCAAAATTTGTAATTATTTTTATTATTTTATTGCTTAATTGACTTTCTATGTCTCTTTCACTGAGCACATCAGTCCATAAGAATAAGAGAGTAGAATGTATTACTCACCATTATATATCTAGTTTCTGGAAAAATACTACATTTTATTTTTTGATTCTCCTAATTTTCACCACCAACCCTTCATTTTACTTTCTGTGCAATAAACTAATGATTGGTGTAATAATGCAGGGCAGAAAACTTTCAATACATATCTCACTTTGAAAAAATGTTTTCATCTGTTTTTATCTGTAAAATGTGGACTTTATTAAATAGCTTTTTATTAGCACAATGAGTGCCATAATATTTTCATAAATCCTGAGGGAGATTGAGTCAGAAGGGGAGAGAGAGAGAATATATCTAGTATGTTGAAACCAAATAAGTCTGAAATGAAGATACAAAATAAGTGTATATCTTAGAAGAATTTGATATTGAGACAGAAATTTCTACTTTACAATACCGTAGAATAATCTTTTCTAAACTGAAAAAGTTCAAATTGATAATTGAATCACTGCTAAAAATTCAACAATTTTATTCTCTTACCACTGGTCCTGTTCTCCTTATCTTTCTTACATTTATCTTTGACTGTTTATTTCTTTGCTAACTTTAATTAGTATATTTTAAAAATGTGTGATCACTATTCTTATTTAAAATATTATCTATGAGGAATGTTTTCTATATTTTTACCTTGAATATAGATAATTCAGCATGAACTTGAGCATCTCAAATTCTGTAATGGCTGATTTCCCTGCTCTTTTGATCAAAAATATTCTCTGAATCTCAAGAAATGTTAGATAGATGATAGAGATAGATAGATGATAGATAGATAGATAGATAGATAGATAGATAGATAGATAGATAGATAATAGATAGATAATGAACCATTTCTTAGTTTAAGGTAAGTCAATAGAAAGGCCTGATTTTATGGAATTTCCTATCATATTAGCTTAAACATGGAAATTAGAAATACTGTTAGAGCAGATATATTTTATACTGAATACATTTATAAGAAATTTGTCAAAAAGTTAATGCATATATGACTACATGTTGAGAAGTTTCCTCAGAATGTAGTTATGATTTCTTTCTCCTATAAAATAACAGCTAACCATATTTGATTTGGATATTAAATGAATTTCACTTTTGTAATATAACATGATTCAGAGATAACTTTTTTATTTTAATAGAAAAAAAGTCTCACCGTGTTGCCCAGTCTGGTCTTGAACTCCTGGGCTTAAGTGATCCTTCTGCTTCGGTCTCCCAAAGTGCTGGAATTACAGACATGCGCCATTGTGCCTGGCCCAGAGGTAACATTTTGTTAATTAACATGATTTGGATATGAAAATATCCACACTTTTGTCTTTCTAAATTTTATAAGTAAAGAAAATATTTACAAGTACAAACTTTTCCTCCAAAAAGGTCTTAAAAAAAAATAAATCAATGAGAATTGACTTAAAAATGGAAACACACCCCTGCTGTGTGTATCTTCCTTCAACATTTTATTTTCTTAAATTAGATTTTAACATAATAATTGTTTTTATTTTACTTACTTTATTTTTATCATTTTTCAATTCCATTTATATATTTGAAGCTACCTGAAGAAAGTAATTTGATAAACTTATTTGGCTTCATATTTCTACATCTAAAATATAGTGAGTGTTTAGTACAGTTCTGAATACTACATAAACACTTACTGAATGTGGCAAAGAGTACCTGGTTTCTGATGCAATGGCTTTGGAGTCGACGGATATCTAAATCATTAGGAGTCTTGCTTCACATGAACAGCATGGGAGGAATAACAGATGATTATGACAGAAAATGATTAAAAATAAGATAAATAACAGTCAGGAATGTACTGATGCTGTGGTTGTTGTATCCATCCTATCCAGAAGGTATTTGAACCATACCTCTGTTTCTCTGTGTTTCTGGTAGTCAGACAAGGTGGATCTCAAACAGCTGGGTTGTTATTCAGAAGGAGCCTTTAACACTGTATATGCCTTATTTATCTTGAGCAATATACATCTGAACCATCAATATATCCATCTGGGAGCAAAGCAGTAGTATATAGGTGGAAAGTGCTGAGAAATAGATATCATTGTAATCATTTTCTTTGCTTTCTCTACATTAAGTGCAAGCTACCCTAAACTTTTTACAGTTTCAACTTTGCATGCTCAATTAAAGTATTTCAATAGGATGTTTAGTGATTAATTTTACATTCAGCAAAAATTTATTGAGTGCCAAATATGTGTTAGGCATGATTTTAGCTACTGGAGATGCACTAACAAGCAAATTATCATTATGTGCCTTCAAGGAGCTTACACTGTCATGGAAAAAATGAATTAGACTGCCAATCAATAAATTCAATTTACTGAGAATCTCACTAGCAGCACCACTGAATATCTGTTCATTTATCCTTCTTAACCCAAATCCAAAAGAAATATTATGCCTTGAAAAAATAAATATTTGAGATAAACTTGTCTAAAATATAACAAGATTTGACAACAGAGCACAAGAGTTTTAGTTTAAACCTAAAATATATACTACAGTGGCATGGTATTGTTTTTTATAGAATGTACACTTAAATATAAATATTAGAGAATAAACTGTCTTTTGGGAACACTTTGTAAACTTGTTAGAATATTATATCAGATGAAATGTTAATTAAAAAGTTAATAAATTCTAATAATGAACATATAATCAATAATAATATTATCAGCAATTACCTCATCATTAAATCATTTTATAGTAGATAAGCATATAATTTTTGGTTGAACGTTGCCTCAGATTGAACTGTGGCAATGTATTTTTTCTTTTCTTTATTGCATGAAAATACAAGCAGAACCTGCAGAAAAGTTATCTCAATAATAATCAACTTGCTATATGTAAAATTTGTTTATAGAAATTTCACTATCTTGGTCTTTCCGAATTTTATAGTATATCTACCAAATGCAAGGCATGTTTTAAAAAGAAGATTACAGAGAAAAACAACAATGCTTTTTATTTAAACTTATTAAAGCAGAATTTTTGTTTATTATTGTTTACTGTAGTCTGAATGTGTGAAGCACAGCTATTTAGAGGAGGTGTGTGAAAAAATAAAGAGCCTGAGCAAGGCAACATTTTTCATAAAACATATCGTATTTTTGACCCCTTTTAAAAGCTAAGAAATGAAAAATGTCATATGCCACAGTCACTAACGTACTTAAAACAGATGAAATTGTGACTATGAAAACATTTTTTAAAATGCTACAGATGTCATTGAAGGAAACAACTGGTATCAGTTAAAGACAAAGCTGACAGATGCATGCCATTAGGGTTTTGACACTGAAATAGAGAAATGCAGTACCATCAATATTGAAAATGACAAGAAAGCAAAGTAAAGCAAAAGTCAGGAACTTCTAAATAATTTTATTCAAAACCGTAATTTAATCCTATACCATCTGTCAACATTTTATTATTTAATAGTGTTATTTTTATAAAGAAATTACTTTAAATGATATTTGGTTTTCCACATCTTTCTCCAGGTTGTTTTTTCTCATTTCTCTTTTAAATTATGGAGACAGTGGATATGGTTGCCAAGACATATAAGGTAATTAATTTCATAATACATTATTAAATAGTTGATTCAGTGGCCCAAAGGGTTATTATAACATTTAAGTATTGCTAAGAATTAAAAAATAAACATAGTACACTACAGAGTAAATAAAGATAATAAAGGCAAAGTAAAGTAAGAGATTTTGGATCTATGAAATTTATTAAAAATCCCTCAAATAGAAACAAAAAAAAATACATATAATGAGAAAAAAAAATGCCTCTATCAACCAGAAATTATGGGAATAGATAGCAAGCGGAAAGATTATAATGACAGTGGAATAAACCGGACTGCAGTAAATACACTGCAGATAAAAGCCAGGTGAAGGTAAAGGCAGAATTGAAGAAATGCCTGTGTCAAATGAACACTTACAAAAGCAGAAAAGGATGCAATAAATCCGCAAGGTAATTACAAATTTGCATTCTCAGTTGTTGGATCCGTTACCCTTCACTGATACCCAGTTCTCCCAGATAGAATGAAAGAAGAGACTCCCTCACGGGCATTTACCTACGCTAAATTCTAAAGCTGATATTCTTAAGAAAGTGGGCAGCCCTCCTAGTGTGGGTGTAGATGTTTAAGAGTAATGGAGAACAGTGTTTGTGGACCTCACAACACATTCAGGGAGTCAGAAAGAAGCAATTCAAAGAGAAAAATACAATGATACCCTTCATCATCAAATAAAGTTCCCAAGACGGAAGGGATGAGAAGGAGTAAAAGAGACTAAATATGACCAATAAGAGTAGAAATAACAAGAAAGTATGGAAATACAAAGCATAGTAGCAATAATAACAACAAAAATAATGTAATTAACAATAATTAATTATTATACAGTTATAATACAGCTATTTATTACTTATGAATTACTTATTATTCTAGGGCTCATTCTAAATTCTTGATTTGTTATTAATGTATTTAATGTTCCTGACAACCACAGAAAGTAAGTACTGTTTTTTCTGCTAGTGTCAGATAAAACAGGCATAGAGAGTTTAAGTAAATTGTGCTTGGTCATATGATCAATGTACAATAGCTATAGGTTCTTTGACTTTAAGTAAAAGGAAACAATTACATCAATTAAGTACATCATCTAGTCAAAAGTTAAGAAACATTAGAAATGTTATTTGAAAGCAGACATTTGATCTTCAGAATTATATGAGATTAATCACACTATCAAATCTCTCAAAATGTAATATTAGTAAAGGATGGCATTTTTTTTTAAAGAGACAAACATAGGAAAATGTTTATACTGTTTTATCAAACAATAAGATTGAGAATACACCAACATTTTGTACAAATCAATAACAAAAATAGAAACTAGCCCATAGATATTTATTTCTGTAAAAAACTAGACTTTGCAGAAAGTTTATTGTTCGCCTTGTTTCTCTTAAGCTACATTTCTCAAACCTTGGTAACCTGAGACAGGCAGACAGACAGATATACACACACACACACACACACACTCAAAATTATGCCCCAAACTGATAATCAGAAGTATTTCTTGTAATAGATGTGTATTCCCAAAAAATGTTTATTGACTAAATTTTGGTTGAGGTCAGTTAAATGTTAAAGTGTAAAATAGTATCTTCTTTTACAAATTAATTAATGAATTAATTTTTGAGACAAGGTCTCACTCTGTTGCCCAGGCTGGAGGTTGGAGTGAGCCATGATAGCACCACTGTACTCCAGACTCTTAGACTCAAGTGATCCTCCCACCTTAGCCTCCCAAGTAGCTGGGATGATGTGTGTGTGTCACCATGCCCAGCTAATTTTTTTTTTTAATTTTTGATTGAGACAGGGTCTCCCTATGTTACACAGGCTAGTCTTGAACTCCTGGTCTCAAGTCATCCTCCTGCCTTGGACTCCCAAAGTGGTGGGATTATAAGCATGAACCATTGTGCCCTGCCAAAAATAGTATCTCTTTAACTCTGTATATTATTTACCAATACTACAATTACTGCTTTTAGTACCATCTCTATGAATAATGATTATATATTTATTCAGAAGAGTAACCTGATTTATATTTTATATCATATTTGAAAGATGGCATACCTTATTTTACAACCATAGCTGGGGAGGGAATGGACACTGGACAAGGAGTCAAGTTACTGGAATCTTATCACTAGTTGTTCCACATTTAACTATGTGGCTTTAGGTAATGAATATGGTGTCTATTGTCTAATGTTTGATAACAGTTAACTAATTGCTTTAACATACATGAACTCCCTTGATTGACATACTGTGAATTAGGTCCCATTATTATCTATCCTTCAGTTTGAAACCTAAACTTACAGAGCTTAAATGCTTTTACTTAAGGTCTTTCCTATAGGAAAAAGGTAAACCTAGAAATAATTCCAGAATTTTGGCACCAGATAGAGTGTTTTTTAATAGACATTGTTTCTCATTTTTACATTAGATGTAAGAATCCAATTAAATATTAGATCAAGAAGTAGTAAGTAAACTATAAAGGAGTAGACAAAAAAGAGTCTCAAACGCTCAATGATTTTTCTAAATTATTTCTGAAGATCCATTATTTCTTAAAATTATGAGTCAGTTCTAAAAGACAGATAAGAGATATTCATTATAACTTTAAAATCATTCAAAATAAAAGTAGTAAGCAAACCAGTACAGAATTGTAGGGGAAGATTGATTTTTTTTTCTCCGGCCCTCACTGGTTATTAGTTGGAATGGACCCCTGTAGCAAAAGACAGATTAACAATAGAAAAAACAAACAGAAATCTATTAGCATGTGTGTTTAATACAAATATGGTGGATATTTAGGAAATGAGTGGTTCTCTAAGAGATGTCTTCAAATTCTAGCTTACATATATCTTCAACAAAAATAATAAATATTTAGAGAAATGAGTCTCTAGGGGTTGTTGTTTGTGGGAAATTTAATAAATGGCAGATAAAGCATAGTTAGTAAACCTTATTAATATAGATTCCTCAGGTGCCATCTTCAGGCAGATAATGGTCTAAAGTTGTCTTCTGCAGTTTATCTTTATTCTTCCTGGCAGAAAAGGGGGCAAGATGGCTTTTATCTTTGTAAATTTATGGCTTGCTTTTAGAAAAATAAAGAGAGGGCAGAAAACTTTTCTGCATCTGCTTCTTCTTAATTGCCTTCAATTAAAAAAATTCAATGCCAAAAAAGCCTAATTGTGGATGCTATATTCTAGTCTGCCAGAGTATAAAAGTATAAAAATAAATGTAGAAATCTTCTTTCTTTGTGCCCTGATCTATTTTCTACTCCCTAGAGAATCTGCTATTAATCTACAATCACAGGCATATATAGGCTGTTGCTTATTCTATGTGAACCTAGTTATTGAAAAAATTAGTTACAGAAAACTATCTAATAAATAATTATACATTAACCTACATGTGTGATGGTTAATTTGTGTTAACTTGACTGGGCTAAGGGATGCCTAGGTAGCTGGTAAATCATTATTTCTTGCTGTGTTTGTGAGAGTCTTCCCAGAAGAGATTAACATTTGAATAAGTAAACTGAGTAAAGAAGACCTTCCCTCACCAATGTTAGTGGGCATTATTCAACTTCTTGTAAGCCTGAATAGGAAAAAATGGTGGAGAAAGAAAATTTATGATCTTGTCTGGTGTTGGAAAGTCCATCAGTACTACTGGTTTTTAGACCTTTGGACTTGGACCACTGGTTCCCCAGATTCTTAGACTTTCAGCTTGGATTAGAAGTAAATCATCAGCTTTTCTGTGCTTCCCATTTGCGGATGGCAGATCATGACATATTTCAGCCTCCATAAGTGCCTGAGCTAATTCCTCATAACAAATCTCCTATTGGTTCTGTTTTTCTCAAGAACACTGACTAGCACGTATATTTAACTGAATGCAATTCGTGAGTTGGAGGGTACTATCTATGATAAACATGATGACTTGCAAAGCACAACAGGCAGCAGGTAAAAATAGTTTTCTATGTATTTTTTTCTCTAACAGTAATGTACGCAATTTGAAATGAACTTATAAGTTAAAAACTGAAAACAATCTACAAATATCTAAACTGTATCAAATCCCTGCTCTTCCTTTGAGTTCACGTCACACTAGATATTTTTTCCACTTTTAGTGAAGGTTTTTGTATAATATAGAAGAAAAAAGAAGTACAAAGATTTATAGACTATGTCACAAGATTCTTAGAGATTACTGTTTCTCTTCAATTGCTTCTTTTATGAAAATATTTTTCTTCCATGTCTCAATAAACTTACTTCTCTTTTACTACAAGTACGAATTTTCTGTTTTCTTATTGTGTGGTACTTTGAGTTTTTTTAAATCTTGAATTTAAGCCTTGTAATACCACACCAACACAAACACATAAATATACAACATAACACATGTAATATTACTTAACTTTATGAACCTGTCAACAATTTTAGGTGACCTTCTCTTAGAGATAAATATAATCAAAATAAAACATTTAAAACTTACGAGATTGAATAACCTTGGTAATAGGTTTTGGAAAACTGAGCACTAAAAGTAGTTTATTTCTTTTCTTTTCTTTTCTTTTTTTTTTTTTTTTGTTTGTTTTTGTTTTGTTTTGTTTTGTTTTGTTTTTAAACAAAGTCTTGCTCTGTCACCCAGCATGGAGTGCAGATCTTGGCTCGCTGCAGCCTCTACCTTCAGGGCCTAAGCAATCCTCTCACCTCAACCTTCCAAGTAGCTGGGACAACAGGTGCACACCACCATGCCTGGCAAATTCTTCTATTTATTGCAGACATGGAGTTTCGTCATGTTGCCCAGGCTAGTCTCAAACTCCCGAGCTGAAATGATCTGCCTGCCTCAGCCTCCCAGAATGGTAGGATTACAGTTGTGAGTCACCATGTCCAGCTTACTTCTTGAATTAATTAAATTATCCTCAATTGATCATATTGGATTTTTGAAAACTGATCTTTATAGTGGTAATTATAAAACAATCCGATTTTACTTTTTGTTAAATCTACACATCTACAAATATGATATGCAAATGTATTTATTAAAATGTACTTCTTGGTTTTATGTGGTGGCTTTTGCCTATAATCCTAGCACTTTGGGAGGTCAAGGTGGGAGTATCGCTTGAGCTCAGGAGCTCAAGACCAGTCTGGGCCAAATAATCAGCCCTCATCTCCATAAAAAGAAAATTTAAAAGATTAGCCAAACATAGTGGCGAGCGCCTGGTAGTCTCAGCTACTCAAGTGGCTAAGGCAGAAGTATCACTTGAGCCCAGAAGTTCAAGGCTGCTGTGATCTGTGACTGTGCACTGCACTCCAGCCTGGTCCACAGAGCAAGGCCTTGTTTCAAAAAAAAAAAAAAAAAAAAAAAAAAAAAAGGAAAAGAAGAGAAGCAACAAAAATAAAATATACATTCCAAAGATGCTATAAAGGCATAGTTTTAGGGTCTGTACATTACAAAGATCTATAAAGATATTAGCATTATTATACTCAACTATGCAGGCATGTTTTATGTAACTACATTTTTCGTAAAGAAATAAAAATATTTGTCATGATAGTGGGAACAAAAATATACATTTGTGTGGATATTTGTGTTTCTTTTTTAAGATGGCAAACCTGAATCTGTTTCTATAATGATAGTTTTTGCTTTTTTTCTTCTTCTTCTACATTACAACGTCCGGTTTTAAATATAATTGTGGGCAATCTTCATGTTAAGATCATTTTCAAATGAAGTATTTAATTCAACTGTCTGTCAACTTAGATTTGATAACCTTGGCTGCTACTTTAGATAACATATCCTTAATAAGTAACAGGATTAATCAGGGAGAGTTATATTTCTACTCAACATTAAGTATTCTGTCTTTTCTAGTTTAGTAAACCGCCCAGTATCTTGCTACCACTTAGCAAATTCTAATTGATTTGAATGGCAAAATCAGAATAAGTTAAAATTTTTGAAGCTGGATTTACATTGCCACAATGTGAAGGTATAATTTAATACATTTAATAAGTAACAGAACATATTAGGTAACTGGAAAGAAGTACAACTTCCTAATGCCCTAATATATTTGTACCAATACTTTTAAATTATTTTTTGGAAAATACATCTATATATTAATTGTTGGATAATCAATAATTTTTTAAAAATAGAATTAACGTGCAGAAAACAAAACAAGTAAAAGTTAAATCTATAATTCTTAGGTAACTCATATTTAAATATAATTGATAGAATAGTAGAATTTAATACAAATTTTTTGTTTGTTTTTCGAGACACAGTCTCGTTCTGTCACCTAAGTTGGAGTGCAGTGGCGCCATCTCTGCTCACTGCAACATCTGCCTCCCGGGTTCAAGAGATTCTCCTGCATGTCTCGTGGTCTGCACAAATTCCATTACCTGATTTGAAATCCTCGTCTAGTCTGTATGAATCTACATTGAATATCACAATTACTTCAGCAACAAAAGTTTCCCGAGTAGCTGAGATCACAGATGTGCACCACTATGCCCAGCTAATTTTTGTATTTTTAGTAGAGACAGAGTTTCGCCATGTTGGCCAGGCTAATCTCGAACTCACAGCCTCAAGTTATCTGCCCGCCTCAGCCGTCCAAAGTGTTGGGATTACAGGTGTGAGCCACGGCACCTGGCCGAAATTTAATTTATAAATATTTTCTTGATTCCTTATTCTTTTGTATACATCAATCTGTATACTCACTGTATAACTAGCAGAAATTTAGACTGTGAATTCTGCAAGGAAAAAAATAACAATACTTAGCGGAAGTTTACTTTGCTTGCAATAAGTTTATTTTTCTTTTTAATGCTCCCATTTTGTCTTTCTGGGGATACGATTCTGAGGAAAGGGATTGCAGCATTGCTTGGCTGCTAATTTTATTTTTCTCTTTAGTATGATGGAGAGAGATTATTTAAAGACTGTAGAAAGATAATTTTTCTTGTCAAAGAGATATTTGTCAGAACAAGTAGATTATTTTGTAACAAACTTTCTGGCATGTGGAAAAGTAGAATAGGTTTGAGAATCAGGGCTTAGTAGACCCTCTACCTTGACACAAGGAACGGAGGGCTTTCTGTATCCCTGGGTTTCTTGTCTTAATGTACCGGAAGAATTGGATCACACGGGGGCTTGGAGAATGAGTGCGAGGTTTTATTGAGTGGAAGTAGCTCTCAGCAGATGAGGAAACCAGAGGGAGATGGTTTTTCCCTGGAGTCAGGCTGGGTCAGCGACCAGGGTTCTCCTCTGACAGTCCCCGCCAAACGCTGCCTTGTCCCAGTGGTGGATGGCCTGCCAGCGCGCTGGCATCTGTCAGCGTGCTCTTCTGTCAGGGTGCTCCCTCAACGTCCTCTCGCTATCCACACACTTGTGTCTTCTTACAATGATGTGCTCCTCTGGAGGTCTGGCCACCTGTGTGTTGCCCGCTAGGGTCTTGGGTTTTTATAGGCCCAGGATGTGGGCGCAGCAGGCCAGGGTGGTCTTGGAAAATGCAACATTTGGGTGCCAAAGCAGGAGTGCCTGTCCTCACCTAGGTCCATGGGGTGGAACCTTAGC
The DNA here is from genome assembly GCF_007565055.1 of Rhinopithecus roxellana. Taxonomy (NCBI): domain Eukaryota; kingdom Metazoa; phylum Chordata; class Mammalia; order Primates; family Cercopithecidae; genus Rhinopithecus; species Rhinopithecus roxellana. Next base: position 29,337,958 of record NC_044550.1, on the reverse strand, counting down.
CAGCGACTGGCCTTTATCCAGAACCTCCCTCCCCGCTTCCTATCATTTAAAGGGACCACGGTCTTTCCTTTCAAGCACTCCTGTATCAATACAAACACTGAAAATATGATGTAATGTTATTAACCTAATACAATACTGTTCCACATACTTATGACTTAAATATATTAATCTCTAATTTAAATTAGAAAAAACTAATAAAGTATACATAAAATAAATTTAAGCAGTATCACATCATCATATCCAATACACAAATGACTTAGTGAGTCACAATAATTAATAAAAAGTACAGGAGTCACAACTGTTTCTATCTAGGATGGACTAATATGGATCAAATTTATATTCTCCTTAACAAAAGAAAAAAATATATGAAATATTTTTTTCATAACACTGAACATAAGACAATGATAGTGACTGAGTAAAGGGAAAAGTTGCTGAATAAAGGAAAACAAGAGAGATGACCCCTATAATTGGTCTATATACTGCCCTGAAAGAGTTTCCAGAAGCTAAGGTGTAGGAAGCAAAAATCAAATTTTGCAAAAGATAAAAATGTTATTTATACCTAGAATTATACTAAGCTAAATTTTTTAAGTTGAAATTCTTTGCTATAGAACTTTAAAGCTAAATAAGACAACATTAATTGACTATCACCGGTCGGTAAAGTAACATCTCCTTCCGTTCAGTTTAGCTTCTGAGATTCCGATCTGGGGTTTCGTTATATAACAAAATTATTCTACAGTTACACTGTGCATTTATATACAAGGTAGTCCTCTGAACTGGCAATTTTGAATTATGATATTTTAATTTTTTTTTTTCTAAATAAAACCCAATATATAAAATGGTCTGCACAAATTCCATTCTCGAATCTGAAATCCTGGTCTCGTCTGTATGAATCTATATTCAAGATCACATCTACTTCAGCAACAAAAAGGAACTTTGTGTTCTCCTCTGTGTTTATGAGTCTTTCTAATAATGTTGCACTTCTATATAATTTGCAATTTACTATACAAACACTTTGCTTATTTTCCACCCATTTTACTTAGTGCAATCATTGTGAAGAAGATGAGTTTTAGGGAACATAAAAGCCAACCTGAGACTGCACTTTCTAAAGTGTCAAACATATGTGTCTGTTTATAACTTACAGGCTGAGAAGCATTTGGCCAGAATACTTACCACAGGGAAATAATGGAAATTACTTAGATCATTGACAAAGGATTAGTGGTAAAATTAAGCAAAACTGCGTGCCTCTGTACCTGCTTGATTACTCTGCATTACTGGCTGCCTGAATGACAAAGATAACCCTGTCTCTGCTGTGTTTCATGAAGCCATTTAGAAATTCAGTCTTTTCTTACCTTAACCATTAGTGAAGTAAATAAGTCTATGATGGTTTTACAGATTTTCCTCATCTGGTCAATAAAAATCAGTTTCAAAATAATTCATTACATATAACTTTGGTTTAGCTTTCTTGATGTTGCTTAGATAAATAATTTTCTTATTGGTATACATTTCTAAAATAAAACAAAATAACTTGAATAATTGCTACCAAATACTAACCTTTTCTTATATGAGTTAGTTATATGATACTAAACTGGGTAAAAGGAGGAAAAACTGTGTTACAATGAAGACAGAAAATAGGCAGCACACAAGTATCTTGCTCTCTTAATGATTAATTCAGATCACCTCAAACGTACTTTATCTAGGGTAATTTCTATCAATCATGTGGAAGGTTGAAATGCATAAGTCAATTTGGCCAGAAGCACAGACTGCTCCATGCAAAGAAGGCCCACCAGAGAAGCTGTATCAGAAAACTAAACACAAGCATTTTAAGCTAGGGTAGTTGGAATTAACCCACTGTGCTCATGCATGTACATGTAAAACAGAAAAATTAAATAGAAATTAAAGTTGTACAAATTATATATTATGCACAGTACAATTTGATACATACAGAATGTGCTCATGTAAGTAAATTAAACTCTGATATAGATCATCAGACTTCTAGCTACTTCTATTTTGATTGTGATGTCATTATTTAGTTGACATTATTTATTGACAAATATGGATTTTACTTGAAATAATTCCTTCATAGGCTTGTTTTCCCCTCTTTTAAGATTAAACATTTAATTTTCTATAATGCCATATAAATCTTTTCATCATTTTATCCAGTATGGCAGAATTGAATATTCTGTAGATTGCTACCTTAACATGAGTAGGATTTTGTCTCCACTCCAATTTCATACGACTTTATGTCTGTTATGGTATCTCTTGTACTTATCAGTTTACATAACTATGTGTGTGTCTGTGTTTCATTCTGTGATCAATTCTTTGAAAGCAGAAAAACCTGCTTTTATTTTTCCCTTCACGCTAATAGCATAGTGTCATGCATGTATTCTTGGAGTATTTATAAAATAAGAAAATTCAGAAAAAATATAAAATACCCCTCAATTTACAGTTATTGTTTAGATCTGGTTGATACCATCTAAGTTTTTTTGAGTTCATTATCTAGATATTCATCAGACCCTACAATGACATATATTTGAATTTCTTTGTGTTGACATGACAAACACCAAGGATAATATCATATTTCATCTTGAATGTTTACAGATTTTTTTTCATAATTTATAAAAAGCAGATTGTTTTGAGATGCTCTGGTCACCATCTTTAATAAATAGTCTCAAATTACATTCAAAAAATTAAAAAATTATTGTGAAAACTTATATTTAAATTAAAAGTCTGCAGTATAAGACTCTAGGCTACCTAAGTTTATAAAGGCTTAGTCCCTCAATTATACTTCATACTGAAATCTAGTGTATGCATTTACAAGTAAAGGTTTATTTGACATAAATTAGCCTTTCAGTCTCTTGACATTGGTATAGTATAATAACTTATCCTATAAAGCAGGCATAAATGATGATACAAATATTTTACAAGACTAATATGTTTAGTAAATGAATTGTTTAAAAATTTACTTACACTAAGTAACATAATATTTTAAAACAGAAATAGTTTACCAATATATGTTATTTAATAATATTAGCATATTTTTCTTTTGAGATTATAAGAATACATTATATTGGAAGTGACATCATATCAATAGAGGCTCACAAACATAGTTGCAGAATTTGACATATTATTTTCAAAATGTTAAAGATAAACTAATATTCCTTAACTTAACACAAATATCTATTTCAACAAAGCAAAATTTCCCTTAATTTTAATATTAATGATTCAATGTTATAGAAATATTTACTTTTAATATTTGGAAAGTACATACCACATATGTAATTTATATAAAACAAATTATAATAAAATGTGTAAATCAAATAAAATATCATAATACCTGTGCCACGATTAAACGCCCATACTACATATATCACCCACTAACAAAACACATGTACCTACACTGAATCCTATCATCTAGGGTTAACTACTACAACTACCGTTATCAGTTTGTTGTATCCTTCCTGTTTTTTTTTTTCACTTGTTAGTCTTCATGCATGCAAAATTATGTGAGTAGTCAGAGGGAGAAGTATATAAAAATTTCATAGACATTTCATATATAATTATTTAAAAAATATAATCATTCTATGTATGATTCACAAAATACTTTTTTTCACTTAGCATATAGCGTAACATTTTCTATATTAGTGATACACATATATCTTATTCTTTCACTCATCAATTCGTGTATTTTTTTATGCAAAACAGGTTTTACAAGGCTATATCTTCATTCACTGTTACAGGTGCTAGAGATAAAGCATGGACTAACCAGACATGATCACAGCAGTTAGATGGCTTCTATTTTATACTGAAAAGCTGAGAAAGCAACCAGAGAAGGTGACATTTGAGGAAAGAACTGATGGAAGTGAAGGACTAGACAGGTAGAGCTCCAGTAGATGAAATTCCAGGCTGAGGAAAACAAAACAAAATCTTTCAGTCAAGAAAGTCCTTTAAATGCGAGATTAAACAGAATGATCACTGACTGAAATGTGCTGAATTCAACTGCAATCACAGAAATAGTCTCTTGGCATAACTTTCTATAAATGGTTCAGTGTTAACAGGTTAATTATAATTAACATATGCTATATTTTATAATTATAAATAAACTGTTTTTAAATCATTACATATTGTAAGAACAACAAAATAGTGTCTGAGTCCAAGAAACAATTGCTATTGCTGTAAAATAATAAGCCACTATAAATATGGAGACTGCCCAGAGGTAGGACTGAATACATATATAGGAGGTCATTATCATATGAGTGAAGTTAGTGGAAAGACAAAATGGGAAAGGGACAGAGATGAAACTGAGGTAAACATTGAAATTTGGTAAGTCCAGAAGGTTGAGGAAAAAAAAAAAAAAAAAAAAAAAAACAGCAAAGGGGATGAGAAGAAGCTGCTAGAGACATGGAACATAGACGAAAATAAATTCAAAGAGTACGACCGTGAGTCATTTGAGAGTTGTAAAATACTCATAAATGCAATGGAGAAAATGTAATAGCAATTTTAAAAGAAGTGTAAAAAGGAACGCCTGACAACCAAATTTTGAGACATATCTTGGAAATACAAACATAGAGACATTTGTTGTAGAGTATCAACATCTCCTAAAAATTTATATCATTTCCAAAGACAGAAAAGTCAGTTACAATACCTATGCATTTAAAAAATAAAAATGAGCTTTATTTTAAAAAATATGGATATTATTAAAATCAATGGACTTTTATTAGAGTATTCTATTACAGTCCCCCTTACTAATTCACTTCTCGGATTTTATCATACGAGTTAACCAGCTTCCTACTTACCCACTTAGAGAATGCAACTTTAAGAATAAAGGCCTAGAATGATGAATAAACACTTTCAAAGAGTGAAGAGATATGTCCACCTATCCTATCTATAATGGATAAATATATTAACCTTCTACTTCTATATGAGATAACATTAAGCTAGTAGCTGTAATCTTGTTTGTATATTCTAAATATGTTTCTGTGACAGAATATTAAGTGAAAAAGTGAATAAGTTGTTTGATAGGTAAAATAGCATGTTGGATGAGTATAAGTTTAAAAAAGCTTGTAGTTTTTGAGCTGAGATTTTAAAGTGAAATTTGAGATATGAAAATGAGGAGATAAAAACTTCCTGAGAAAAGAAAACCATCAATCAGAGTTGTTCTAAGCTCCAAACATAATATAAAATTTATAAAATTCAGAGTATTCATGCAAGGTGCTAATTGGGTCACTTCACTCCAGCTAGGTTAAAAAAAATTCCCTTAGCTTCTAGCCAGGTGATAATTACATTTATTCTTGTTAAATGAAGTGACTATACGTGGGTAGCAAATTCTTTGCACTGAGCTAGACAAAGGCTGAATGGAAATCAATGAAGTATAATGACAGAGAAAAGAATTAGGACAATAAAATTCATAACTACACGTAATTAGCATTATAACAGCCTTTTATTTGTACATAATTACTAGTTTTGTAATGGGTTGATTATTAAATTTTAATCATAGATTCGCTTTGGTTTTATTATTCCTTAACAAGAATTTTGATTGCTGAGTTATTTGTTCTTAGGAAAGTATTAATTTGATTTTTTCTGACTATTTAATTTTAGTCTGTTTACGACAGAAAATGCTTTTGTAAAGTTTTAAATTATTTTTCCAAACATGGGATTTTCAGTGAGCTGTATTTTTGCTTGATCAAATGACTTTTATCGTTCAATCTGATATTTTGCTTTACTCATTCTGGTCATTAGCTTCCTCTTCAGTACCTTAGCTATCAATTATATTTTAAGTAGTCACTTTTTTCCCCTTCATTTTGAACTACATTTCCTGTTTTACCACTTTACACAAGCAATTTTAAATTGTAAAAATATTACTTTTGACAGCAACAACTTGTTATAAATTTGTCATCTACAGAGTTTTTTCTATGAAGTGGAGTTTTCCAGATTGTTGTGAGACAGCTCAGGTAGTGACAATGCTCTGGAAATGGGACTTCTTCATGAGCTCTGCACCTGTTCTCTTTTCTGTGCCTGAGAGACTTCCGGTCTTCACAGCCGCCATAATTGTGAGGCTGCTGGCTTTCAAGGCAGTGCCAGATCTAGGAAGAGAAGGATATAACAAACTCTGACACAGATTTTCTTGAATAATCACTCAAATTATTGCAAGCATTTGATTAATGTCCAGAGTGCGGAAAAAGATAATTCTGACAAATTTTGCATTTCTCTCTTTCTCTCTTTTTTTTTTTGTTTCTAAGAAGGGAAAACTGGAAGTGTATTTTTTAACTTGAAGTTCAAAAGAATGCCTGACCTGGAAGTGCAATTTTGGAGTCATCAGCACAGAGATGGTATTTCAAATCATGAAGTCATAAAAGGGGAAAATGTAGATAGTAAAAAAAAAAAAAAAGTGAATAAGGATTTACCACTTGCCACTTCTGGACATAGCTCAAGCAAAATCCTAAAAATTTGGTTCAAATGCTTTATTAAATTTCATGTTATATGCCCAGTTAGATTCTATTCAGAGACACACACTTCATGCAATACAAGCAGGTTGAAGATTTCCATGATTGTGGCAAATATTCTCCTGAGTAAATCTTACATTGCAGTTAGTTTGAGAATTTTTTTTTTTAATATTTGGATGTGATCTTTAAATATGACCAATAATTTGTCATTACTTTGTCTCTAGAGAATGGGAAAAGAATGGTTGGAAAATATAAAAATATCTCATTATAAACTTTGTTACACAAATTTTTTTCTCAAATAGTATTGACATCTTAATTCTAAACTATAAAAATTATAATATTTTAGCTATTTAGTATACAGAACATACTCCTGGGAAATATATATTCTTAATAACTACCACTCAATCACTTGATTTCATACTGAACATTAATATGGTGCTGTAAATGTAATGAAAACATTGGTTTTGTTTCATCCTTCAGCTAAACAATTTGAATATCAACTCAAGAAACCAGATTTTTCTCCAAATATTCCAAGAAGAAAGGTGTTTGATCCGAGGAGGTGGTATGAAAAAAGACCAAAGAACTGGAAGAGCAAAAGAATGAAGAGTGTGCTAACCAGAAATTCAGAGATCAAATAGCAAACACTGCCTAGACTGAGTCCGAGGACCAGCTCTGCAAGAATCACTGCCACAAGCATAATTTTTTCATTTTATCTTATCTTCTATAATCTCTCATTCATGAATGCCTCCTATTTTCGGGTCTCAAGGGAGCACACCCTGGCAAGAAAATCTGGCAAATATATTTGATAACAAAAGAAGTAGCATCCCTAGCACATGTGAGAACAGACAAAAGACCTATATCTTTTGTGCCTATGTAATTTTTTTTTTTTTTTTGGCCTTAACAGCAGCAAGAACAAAAAACAACATAGATCTCGTAGATGTATGGCAGAATTATTAGGCTGTCCTAAAAAAATGAATAAAATGTCTTAAAAGTTCCAACAATTTCAGTTGTCTGAAAAAATTTCTGTGCTGCTGTGTGAGAAAAAGCTTTTTATTATTATTATTATTATTATTATTATTATTATACTTCAAGTTCTTAGATACATGTGCAGAAAGTGCAAGTTTGTTACATACCTGTTACATACCTGTATATCTATGTAACAAACCTGCATGTTCTGCACATGCATCCAAGAACTTAAAGTAAACCTGCAGGTTCCATATGAACTGGCAATATCTGAAGTTGGTATGCACATAATCGATGACCCAGCCACTGTATTCACAGTTATGTGCCCAATAATAACATGTACATGTGTGTCATAAAAGTACAAGAATGCTGTCATTCATAAAGAATGCTGTTACTCATAAAGGACGCATTTTTCATAAGAGCTAAAAATTAAAATAAATCAAATTATATCGAGAATAGAAAAATCAATTATGATATATCCCTTAAAAGAGAATGCAAATTAAATAAATATGTGCTACAGTAAACAACATGGGAAAAACATACTGAAAGAATTCAGATATAAAAGAGCAGATATCGTATGATTCCATGTAAATAACATGCACGGACAGAAATCCCAGTTCTTGCTGAAAGCAGGATACTGTTTTCCATTATGGCGACTGCAACTTGAAGCAACTTTGTGAAACTTTGTCCAGCAACATCTTTGTGATTTGTGTAGTTTTTTTTTCTATATTTTATAAACTGTAATGCATTTTTCTGTAAAATAGTAAGGTCAAAAATTTGTGTTGTACAAATTATTTTGTTAAAAATAGTTTCTGTCTGGAAATACAATCTAAAATAAGACAGAAATATATAATCAAAATCGCTTGACATGCACTCTAGGAATTAAATATTTATGTCATAAGCAAAAGTTGAACCTGGATATTCAATAAACAGATGAAAGGATACCACACTTTATCAGCAGTAAGACCTATGCCATGGTTGATGGGATGATGGCTTATTAATTTCTCTAATAGATGGTAGCATCGGGACAAATAAGATGTATTATGTTAGTCAAATTAAAGATGCTTGTGATTAACACAGAATTTTAACTGTCAATACCTGCACAACAAACTTTATTAAGTGGTATGTCATTGAAAATTATTTAAATGAGAATATAATGAAGCCAAACTCTTGAAATATGTTTAGCATAATTAATTCTGAAGAGTAGGGAAGTTCATTAAAGCTAAGAAAATAGTTTCTCATTTTAAAAAACATACTTTAAACCATTTAAAATACTGCATTAAAATGACTCAAAAGAATCAGCAATAAAGTTATGACATTTAAGCTTTTCTTTTGCCATTAGAAGATAATATATAAAATATTTTCCCTAAATGCCTTGAACAAGTCAGTAAAATAATATTAGTCCTCATGAATTAAGTAGTAGTTATAATTTCATAATAATAGAATTATATAATTTCACAATAATAGTTATAATTAGTTATATCTAGTTATATCTCCTATTAATTTAGAGTTTTGAAGACATTTAGAAAAAGGATTATATTCTAAGAGTAAAACTCTATGGCTACATTTAATATATGTGGGTCTAAAACAGCAAAATCTCTTAAATCTGGTTCATATTCTTTTGAACATGCAACAAAATGTTACCTATTATTTCCATTATTGTTCTCTACTGTAATATATATTAATAATCAAGAAGCAGGAGAGAAAACAAATTGCCAAATAATACAAAATTTGGCATAATTTTTAGAATCGATCAAAAAACCAATTACTATATTAAATGTGAGATGGAGAAGATCTTTAATAATAGAGATGGAAATCATAGTTATATAAAGGAAGGCAATAAAAAATAAAATAAACAATTAAGAAAATAAAAAAAATAAGAAACCAGGGCACTACAATAGCATTTTCTATATGTATAGTCAGTATTTCTGAAGACCTTTACCTTTAATCTAGATTGAAAAAAAGAATGATAGAATTAATGCCTATAGAAGTCCAAATCATTTTTGTGCCCTATTAGTGAAAAATTGAGTTAGTTTTTTATGCAAAAATTTGAAAATGAATGTTAACAATTATAAAGAAAAAATATTCAGTTGATTTTTAATATTTCTCTGTTTTGACAACCTTTATGTAATCTCAGATTATTCAAATAATTGTTGATATCTTATTTTTTCACAGTGATATAAAAAATGTTAACATTTCATCCAATTCCTGTTTATGGAAATTGTATTCATTATTCCCCATGATGCTTAACTAAGAAATAAAATGTTGCATAATGATACTTTCTTCTAAAATAATATTAATTCAGGTCTTTTGGTCAGGAACACTTTCTACAATATACAATCTTTCTAGAGTATGTTGAATACCAATTTAGATAAATCTCAGCTAGGATATAAATGATATTTTATTTTATGATACCTCTCTTTTCTTTCCTTCTCTTTCTCCCTCCTTTTCTCTCTCCCTCCCTTCCTCTTCTCATAATGCAAAGCATTAGTGGAAAATCTGACAAGTATGTATTTCTTTTTAACTTTGAAAATCTGTAATGAAATCAAATAACTTTCCTCCAGAGCCGATCTGCTCTTCATTTTTATCATGTCATTTGCTCTTTAAAGAAGACATCTGAATGAACAGGCTGTCTCCTATTATTTGATTCCATGTTGCATGGACTTTTTGCCCAGGAGAGTCATTTATCAATCAAGAAAGCTTTTAATGGTCCTGTAGTTTCCACTGTTTTCCTCCCAAAGAGAAGAATTACCAATAGCCCAAAACTGGCTGAGATGTTTAGCTCTTCAATACAAAGTAGACCTTTTTTTTTTTTTTTTTTTCTGGTGGATATTTAATAATTTAAGGTTAACTCCTAAAGACCTTAGTTATTCTTAAGTATCAGTACACCTAGATTATTAGTTTACTTTATTCAAGTTTTAATTTACGTATTTTTGAAAAATCGCATTGGTATTCTAAAAAAAGTATTCTAAAATGTATTTAAAGAAAAGCATAGAAGTAATGTGCAGTCCAGATCCTACAAGACAAATATTTTAAAATAGTTCATTAATCAAATAAATTTATGTATATAAATAATCCTAGTATTGAAAGGTGATGCAATTTTTATCTTCTTAAATATGAATAACTCAAAAGAAACTAAAAGAAAAACCACAGAAATCTGTTCCCTTTCATGAATTTAAATAATTCCCAAAGAAATGCATTTCTGATGTTTTATATATTACTGCTATTGTAAAAGTAACCTTGTCATCTTTTCAATAATGCTAATACAAAATTTTTAAAATTGTATGCCTGTAGTTTCTAACTATAATTGATTTACAATTCCATTAAACCATATATTTTTGTATGTATAATAAAAAACCTTGTATCCTGCATGTTTGGGGAGTAAATATCGAAATATGTCACCCCTAAATTTAACATGTTATGGAATACTACTTATCTCTGTTAGAGAAACTTTTTTCCCAGCCTCTAGAATGTTAATATTAATGTCCATGCTCTGAATTATTAGAATTTATCTTGTCATTCATATGAAATACCAGTACCTAAGGCATTCATCTGGTAATTTGACAATAATTTGGTTGCCTTCCAGTACATGACAAAAGCATAACTGAGATAATTCCTATTTGAAAGAGACACTCTAAAGGACTTGCTAATTAAATATTCCTTCAGATCATTGTTTCTGAAGAGCTAGTGTGCATAAAAATAACCTGTTAATATTCAAATGCCCTTTTCTATGATTAAATAAAGCTTGATTAACAGGGTAATATTCATACACCTTTTCTTTTGTTTCTCCCATAGTCCATCTTCCCCTTCTAGTCTTCATCCTCAAGCTTTTTTCCTTGTTCACCTATTTTAATTAGATGGAGTCTGAGACACATTAGCCAATGTTTCATTAATGATTGTGGTTGCTGTTTCTAAGTTACAAACCAGATTCTGTCATTCCTTTATTTTACTTTTTGTGCTGTGGTGAAAATTATTTCATTCCCTGCTTGCATCTAATTTCAAGGTCCATATAATTGTCAATAAGCTAAATTCAGGAATTCAGGGCCTGAGATAGTACATGCCTTTTAAGCATTTTGTGCTTTCTGCATGTATCAATTGAAAAGACAGAAGAAACAGTATTCTTGTGTGATAGTTTGTCCTAGAAACAGGGTTTGAGCTTGTTTCCTGCGTACGGTACTAAAAGAATTTGTGAAAATGGAGAAACAAAAATAAACAATATTAATAGTGAGTAGAGAGTCGATTGGAAAGGTCTCAATATACAGAGAGGGTCCAAGTGATCATACAAATTTAGAACCTGTAGCACAAACAATTTTAAGGCTGCGTGATAGTTAATGGAAGCCTTGGGAGCACTAAGCAGCTTGGGGACAAGTAAACTACAGACATTCCAGAAACCACTGGAGAGAGGAGGAAATTGGGTAGTCGCAAGTTGGCAGATGTTTATTATTGAATTTGAAAATAATTTTTAACAATGACCTTCTTAAAAGAGAAAAGTTTTTATGTAGACCACGTTATACATATTGTTGCTTAAAAATTTACTGGAACCAATCAAAAGTTGTGAGACATCCTATGAGTTTTGTAAGCACATGCACGAATACACACAAAATAAATCAAATAATGGAATGTGCCTAGATGTCAATTTGCTTACAGAAAAATGTTCTTCACATTAATTATTTTAACAATCTGTTAATGTTAACTAAATTCTGGTTAAAATATTAAGCATAGTGTACTAAATTTTGCCATGTCCTGACTTGGCAAGATATTCCTAAAATCGCATATTCCCATTATTTTCTGAATAAGCAAAGAAAAATAATTGTATTTTTTCCAGCATTTAAATGTATAGATTTTGGATCCAAGGCTTTGAGGTAATTTCATCTCCCATTACTGTGCCTAATAACTTATGAACAAATTATTATTTTTATCCTATTGACACCTAAGTCCTCAACTTAGTTATTTTTGCATCCAATATGACTACTTCCATTAAGGACAAAGTAAAGTTTGTGTCATATTGGAAGCTGACAGTGCTTTCTGCCCATTAGGTGGTATTCATGATTATCTAAAGTGTGTTTTGGCATTTGCTGGGGTGCTCGCTTTAACTCTTACAAGGAAATGGGAGAAGCAGGGAAGGAATATATGTGATTCTCTCGGCTACCTCTAATACTGCTATTGTCCACCAACAAAAAGGAGTAGAAGCTAATGAGGTCCCATACAGGAAATAACTCCCAGGAATCAGAATGTTCAGGAGTGAGTGGATCATATCATAAACTAGAGAACTCTGATCAGTTAAGTGCCAAGAGAATGTAAAAGGAACATGAATTGATTGTGGATGAGGAAAAACATATTCACCAAATAGAGCCTTTGTTCGATATTTCTCTCCATATATATAATATATATATATATATATATATATATTTTTTTTTTTTTTTTTTTTGAGACAGAGCCTCACTCTGTTGCCCACGCCCTGGAGTGCAGCAGCATAATCTTGGCTCACAGTGACGTCCACCTTGCTCAAGCAATTTTTCTGCCTCAGTCTCCCGAGGAGTTTGGATTATAGGCATGCATCATTATGCCTGGTGAATTTTTTTTTTTTTTTGTATTTTTAATAGAGACGGGGTTTCACCATGTTAGTCAGGCTGGTCTCAAACTCCCAACCTCAGGTGATCTGCCTGCCTCTGTCTCCCAAAGTGCTGGGATTACAAGCGTGAGCCACTGCGCCTGGCCTATCTCCTTATTTACTTACATGTTATTTTATGTAAAGGAAGCTATTTCCTCTACTTTTCTCAGTATTTTCACATGATATGATGTTAATTGATGGCATTATAATTTAATACACAGGTAATAGAGCATCAAAAAGAGAACACGAAAAAAGCTGAGAAAATAAAATGACTATCAGTAAAGATTTTGACCCTGGTGATGATGCAGGATCCTGAGGTTTTGGGTTGCCTTCTGCTGAGAATGAGTTAGACATCTTTTGGATTATGTAGTGGCTAGATTCATTGTTCAGAGGCATCACCAAAGGGCAGGGTAAATCTGTGGACAGTAAGATAAATGTATCTTAAATAAGTTAAATAAGTAAATATAAATGCATAAATGACAGCAAGTATAGTGGTTGTACTGAGCATTTATGGTTCTTTTTATTGCGTAACATCGATACCCCTTTTTCTACATCTGGGGAATTGAACTACTATGAATCTCAGTGAGAAACATATCTAGCTTCCTACTAAAGAAGCTGAAACTGCCAGATACTGACTTTCCAAGTTTCTCTTGCAAAAGAGAGTAGTTCAACATATAACTGAGACTTCAGTAATTAGACTTCGTTAAAAATAAGCAGGAACTACAGAGTAATCGTTCTGGTGGCAGATTGTGATAGCGAGATCAGACTCCTTTAGTAAATGCAATAGAGATGTCTTCACTGGATCAGTAATGTGGTTTGGCATGAGGCATTTTCTAGCCCCTGTAGCTTTAAACTTAGTATTCCAGCTTTCCTGAAGATTATGCGAGGAACATAATACCTTGTTAAAAATTTATTTTCAGTCACAGCCAGTTTCTCTTAAAACTAAGAATGCAAAATGGCTCAAAGTGTTTGAAGACTGTCCCTGAACCATATATCAGGTTTCAGTGCTGAGGAGCTCCACGGAGGCATCCACTGGTCCTTTTCATAACCCACTCCATCATTACCCCCAGGGAAAAGAAGATGAGTGAACACAACAAAAGTTGCTGAGCAAGTTGGTTCTTGGGTTCCCTGTTCTTGGGAACTGACTGTTCAGATGGGTGTATTGTTGGCAGTTATCCAGAAGAGCGTTAGGTGGAGGGTCAAGTTTGTCTAGTTCAGGAGTACAATGAGAAGTGGATTCTCTACATCTATGAGACACCAGTTTATTTATCTACAAATCTGAGACAGTAAAAGTACTATCATTTTTACGTTTTTTTTTTTTTTTTGGCTTTTTATATGTATTTCTCAGGGATTCTGAACTATGTTGAACTGAAAAGTAAAAAGGAAAAATGTTGTTTACTACTCTCATTAGCAATAACAAAATATAAATTTTATATATAACCAGGTCATGAACATATAAATACATAATTTGTATAATATAATTAAAGACACTTGTGTTTTACTGATAAGCAAAATTAGCATATACATGCTTTATTGATATGATATTATTCTATTTTCCTTAATGGTTTAGAAATGGTTTATAACTTTAGTCATTTTCAGTTTGATGTATAAAACTTTATAGATCATTATAGAAAAGTTCTATAAAACTAAAATTAAGGAAAACCAAAATTACATATAAATGAAAATCTTTATTATTCCAAATGTTTTTCAAAGAACTACTGCATTTTGCTTCCTAAGATGAATGAAGAAAAATGCTTTTGTGAGGCATATAAAGTTATACTTGACAAAAAAGCCTCAAGCAGATTCTTACACTTCATTGACTCCATTAATCTTTATTTTTCTTATTTTTGTTTGCTTGAATGCAGCCTTCAACATGATGTTATACCTCAGGCATTACCACCCCTCTGTATTTTTTTTTATCTTGAAGAATCCCAAACTCAAACATTTGACTAAAACTTTTTCTTTCTATTGTTCTTCTCTCATTCCCACACTTCTGTTAAAATTGTTCATTATCTTTAAAGGGCAATTCTTTCAAATCCTAAATTTTATGTCAGATTTCTGTCCTCTCCTAGCTTCATTTTTATCCCTATAAGCTTTCTAAACTAAGATAAGAAAGTTGAATAATCAATTCACTAATTTTTAGAATCTCTCTTATCTCTGATTTTCTCTCAACTGCCACACCAATGATTTTATATCTAGAACAAAAACAGTGGTCTCCTCCATCTAAGCACCTGCTTTATTTCTGAGCTCAGATCATACAAAGCTACATTTAAACAAATGTATTCAAAATTGAATATTTGCTTCCCATCCCTAAATCTGCTGTGTGCCCCATCTTCTCTTCCCTGTCTTGATAAATGTCTCCACTAAATCCACATTGGCCAAGTGAGAAATCTAGGACTTATTGTTGATTTCCCCCTTTATCCTAACCCAATTAGGATTTACCTCCAAATATATTTTAGATTCTGTTCATTGTTGTTCATTTCAATTGAAGTCACATGCATACATGTCCCCAGTTTTCATCTGCAATCCTTATTGAAATTCCTTACTGTCCTTTCTTTTTTCTCCCTGAATCCTGGATATGCCATACTGTAACCAAATTGAAGCTAAAAGTCAAATGCAATCCACAAAAGTGATCATCTAAAGCCTTTTGAACACTCCTTGCACTCGATCTTTCACCCTCCATGCATATCCCTTTGATACTTGCACAAACTCATCGCCCACTACACACACTTCTACTCACTTATTTCATTCCCTATCAAATATGAAGTTCTGCAAAGCACTTCAAACCCTTAGAAAATGTTAACCCTGATTTCACAATTGAAGATAGTGATTCATCTCCATTCTTAAAATGACAGCTTAAATCTTATCTGCTAATATCTGCTTTTTTGGACCACCCAAAAAAAGTAGGCCAGTTCACCCATATACTAGTTTTATTTGTTGTTCAGTTTTACTTTGAGTATTGTTTGCTTCTCTTCACAGTATTCAGCAGAATTTATTAGCATTTAATGTGTTTAGTTAATTATTTATGTAATGTCTTTACCCCATCATAGGCTTCCTGAGGATATAGCATCTGGAGTAGTTTCCACTTCACATCTAAAGTCTGGCACAGTTTCTAGAACATTGATTATAAGGACATTTTGGTAATAGAAAGATGAGTGAACTCTAGCACTTTCTCTTTATTTCCATTTGATCTAATGGAGTCACCTGAATGTTATTATTTCTCCTAAAATATATGAATTATAAATTTAACCCATCACAAATTATTTTATTAATCACTCTGGAATTCTCATTTATGTATTATGAACATTTTGCATTCCTCTAACAAAGCAACCTCATCACTACTCTCCACTTATGATGCTGCTGAAATGACAATGTAATCTGAGATAACCTGATATAAATGTATTTAACCTATTTTTTTAATCAGTATAGTCTTTTTAATTTTTACATGATTTTTTCAAATATTATCTCAAAATTAATACTCTATTTTCTTCTCTCACACTCTTGAAGTCATTTTCTCTGAATAATCTTTCTTTTCTTTTCTTTACACATGTCTTAATCAAACTTTCAAACTCTAAGTGTAATAAACTTAGTAGTCAAACCAAAATTGTATATGTACTTTAACTCCCATGGTTTCCCATTCATTAAGCAGAAATTGAATGTGGAAAGGACCAAATACTCTACTTTTCTCCCCCTACCTTCCTTTTTCAGGGTGATTTTCTTTGAATTTGGAGAATAGATTCTGGAGACTGTAAAAGGCAGAAAATAATATTTATTTTACAGTGCTATTCTGTCCTTCATTGGTTCCCCTAGCTAAGATTGACTGTCATCGATATTTATGAAGTTGGCATCCAAACACTGACTCCATTGTGCAAAAAAGGGAGAGTTTTAAGAGAACTTGTAGGATAGAAATTCACTTTAGTTTGGACTCTCTAAATTCTCTCCTGCTAACTCTTGCCTGCAATAGGACACCACATTTTTCCTCCTTCATCAGGTGACCTCTTTGCATAAAATATTTAAAAGAAGGGCTTATGCTTAGCAAGAGTCCACATGGCCTACTTTATATAAAAAAAAAAAACTCAAAGATTCTTATTCTGTCAATTCTCTTTTCCTTCAAAAAAAAAAAACAAATCAGAGAAAAAGAAATCTGGTACCACATTGGCAGAGGTCATCTGTAAGAAAAAGATACACAATACACTCTCTTTTTCAGTGACTTTCAGTCTCCCTAATTGATTTTTTCGGAGTTATCTCACATAACTTGATGTATATCTTGGCTTTCCACAAAGGAAGTAGAGAAATAAAAACAAAACGAACTAAAGAAAAATATTCGCACTAGATAGAGTAATGGCTTTGATAATTTCTGGGAATACATCTTGGACGAGGAAGTAGAGAGATGCTGATGCTGTCAACAAGCTCTGGTAACTTACTGGTCTTTAAACGTTTTCTGTTCTCTTTAGAAACATTCAGCTCTTCACACATCTTTGATTTCTTTCTTTATAGGGGTCACAGATGCCAACACAACAAGACAAGTTGTAACATTTATAAACATGAAAGAAATTTGTCCTTTATCAAAACTTTATCTTACTTTCTATACAGTTTTTTGAATTTTGAGTGTTTGTTACCATTTTTAAACAATAGCTTTATTGATATAAAATATTTTCTA
The DNA here is from genome assembly GCF_007565055.1 of Rhinopithecus roxellana. Taxonomy (NCBI): domain Eukaryota; kingdom Metazoa; phylum Chordata; class Mammalia; order Primates; family Cercopithecidae; genus Rhinopithecus; species Rhinopithecus roxellana. Next base: position 29,320,284 of record NC_044550.1, on the reverse strand, counting down.
TTATCCTGGCTAACATGGTGAAACTCTGTCTCTACTAAAAATACAAAAAAATTAGCTTGGCATGGTGGCGGGTTCCTGTAGTCCCAGCTACTTGGGAGGCTGAGGCAGGAGAATGGCGTGAACCCAGGAGGCGGAGCTTGCAGTGAGCCGAGATCGCACCACTGCACTCCAGCCTGGGCGACAGAGCGAGACTCTATCTCAAAATATATATATATATTTATATTATATACATTTATATTAATATACATTATATTAAAATGTATATATTTTATATTTAAATATATCATATTACGTATATTTTACATTAAATACATATATTTTATATTATGCAAATAACACAATTCACCCATTTGAAATGCACATTCAGTGGGTTTTGGTGTATTCAGAGATGTGTACAACCACCATCACAATTAATTTTAAAATATTTTCAACATCCAAAAAGAAATCCTTTACAAATTAGTAATCACTCCCTGTTTCTCCTCAGTCCCAGAAAATAATTAATTCACTTTTTATCATTATAGATTTGCCTATTTTAGACATTGCACATATAAAAATCATAACATACATAGTCCTTTGTGACTGGCTTCTTTCACTTAACATGTTTTAAGTATCTATTTTGCTGTGACATGCATCAACTTCATTTCTTTTCATTACTGAATAATATAACATTCCGTGTACATGTATTCCGTGTATTTCATGTACTCATTCTTAAGTTCATGGACATTTGAAATGTTTCTGTATTTTCTACTATGAATAATGAAGCCACAAACATTAATGTACATGTTTTTGTCTGTAAATATGTTTTTAATTACCTTGGTTTTGTATATGGGTGTGAAATTCTGGGACTATATGATAATTCTCTTTAACTTTTGAAAAGCTGGAGACTGTTGTCAAAGTGGCATTCCCAGGAATAGTGTATATAGGTCCCAAATTTGCTGCATCCTCAGCTACATTTGTTATTATCTGTCTTCTTTTTTATGGACTTAATCTTGTTATTGTATATATTTATATATGTCTTATTGATTACATCTACTCCAGTGGGCAAGAAGTAGTATTTCATTGTGGTTTAGATTTACACGTTCTTGATGGCTACATTCGTTGAATATCCTTTCATGTACTTATCAGTCAACTGCAAAAATATTCAGTGAAGAAATTGTATTGTCTTTTCACTATTTCACTATCAGAGTTATATATGTGTGTGTGTGTATTTGTATGTGTGTGTAAAGTATCTGTAGACATTCTTGATACATGTACCTTATAAGATGCATGTTTTGCAAAGATTTCTTTCCATTCTCTGGGTTTTCTCATCACTTTCTTGAGAATATCCTTGTGATATGGTTTGGCTGTGTCTCCACCCACAATCTCATCTTAAATTGTAATCTGAATTATAATCCCCACATGTTGGGGGAGGGAGCTTGCGGGAGGTGATTAGATCATGGGGATGGTTTCCCCAAGCTGTTCTGATAATAAGTGAGTTCTCATGAGATCGGATCATTTTATAAGGGGCTTTTCCCCACTTTCCTTTGTACTTCTCTCTCCTGTCACCTTGTGAAGAGGTGCCCTCCACCACGATTGTGAGTTCCCTGAGGCCTCCCCAGCCATGCAGAACTTGGAGTCACTTAAATCTCTTTTCTTTATAAATTAGCCAGTCTCTGGTATTTCTTCATAGCAGCATGAGAACAGACTGATGTCCCTTGGAATCACAAGAACTTTTAACTTTAATGAAATACTGTAGTTTTGTCACTGTTGTTTTTGTTATTATATGTAAAAAGATTTTGCCTAGATTGAAGTAGTGGGGATATGTTTCTATATTGTTTTCCTTCTAAGAGTTTTCTAGTGTTGGCTATTGTGTTTAGATCTATGTTAATTTTTCTTTGCCAGTTGTCCCAGCCTGATTTGCTGAAGACACTATTATTTTCCCCTTTGAATTGTTTTAGTACTTTTATTAAAAATCCACCGACCATAAATGTGTAGGTTTGTTTCTAGACTCTTAGTTTTATTCTATTGACCAGTATCCCTATCATTATGCTGGTAGCATATTGACTTATTGACTTGTTTAATGTAACTACGTAGTTACTTTTGAAATCTGAAATGTGAGTCCTCCAACTCTCCAACTTTGTTCTTTTCAAGATTGTTTTGCCTATTCTGGGCTCCTTAAAATTACACGTTGTTACAAGCATCTATTTTGTAACTTTAATAGAGATTACATAGAACCTGTGGAAAAATTTGGGAAGTAATTTCATCTCAACAACAATAAGTCTTTGATCCAAGAACATACCTTAATTTTTATTTTGGGCTTCTTCAATTTCTCTGAACGTTTTGTTGTTCAAAACGTTGAAAGTTTGTTTTGTGTTGTGTTGTTTGTGTTTTGAGATGGAGTCTCTCTCTGTCTGTGTAATGGTGTGATCTCGCCTCACTGCAACCTCTGCCTCCTGGGTCCAAGCGATTCTCATGCCTCTGCCTCCCAGGTAGCTGGGGTTACAAGCACCCACCACCATGTCTGACTATTTTTGTATTTTTACTAGAAATGGGGTTTCACCATATTGGTCAGGCTGATCTCGAACTCCTGACTTCAAGCAATCCACCCACCTTGGCCTCGTAAAGTGCTGGGATTACAGGTATGAGCCCCCTCACCTTGCCATGATATAAGTTTTGAACTCATTTTGTTATTTCTTCCCAAATGCTTTATCATCTTTATGTTATTATAAATTATTTTTTCTCATTCTAGTTTTAGATGATTTATTGATAGTATATAGAAAGGAACTGACTTTTGTGTGTTGACCATTTACCCTGCAACTTTGCTGAACTTTTTTTCTTAGTTCAAATAGCTCTTTATGTGGGTTTCATAGGATTTTCTATACAGACAAGATCATGTCATCTGCAAATACAGTTTTATTTTCTTTATAAACTTTTTTGACTGATCACCTTAAGTAAAACCTTCAGTAAAATATTGAATAGCAGTGGTAAGAGGCAACATTGTTTTCTTGTTCCCTTACTTAGGGGGAAAGCATTGAATCTTTCAAGACAAAATATGATTTTAGCTGTAGGTTTTTTGGGCATTTTTCTCCAAATATCACCTTGTTGATAATTTTTTATCAAAAATGAGTGTTGAATTTTGTCAAATAGTTTTTGTATTCATTTAGATTAATAAAACATAAACTTTGTAAATCAATGAGAAAATAGCATTATCCCACTACCAAAATGACATTCACATGTTAAATTTTAAACCCTACATAGGTTTAATACAAGAAACAAGGCTCTTTGGGGAGCGGTGTCTAATGGGATCATATTTCTCCAGTCAAAGAATGGTTCATATATGTATTTTGATGGTCAGTATTTCTTTTTGTTTTTCTTTTTGAGAGGGAGTCTCGCTTGTTTCCCAGGCTGGATTGCAGTGGCATGGTTTCTCGGCTCACTGGAACATCTGCCTCCCAGGTTCAAGTGATTCTTCTGCCTGAGCCTCTAAGTAGCTGTGATTACAGGTGCCTGCCACCACGTCCAGCTAATTTTTTATATTTTTAGTAGAGACGGCATTTCACTATGTTGGCCTGACTCATCTCAAATGCCTGTCCTCATGATCTGTCAGTCTCAGCCTCGCAAAGTGCTGGGATTACAGGCGTGAGCCACTGCACCCAGTCAATGGCTAGTATTTCTTGAATCATTAGTTCAAATGATCAGGTTTAAGAGTCATGTGAGTATGTTTTGAAATTTGTCCTGTTGTATCTTCCCATATATAAAACATATTTTTTGGAATAAACAAAGTGACTTTATTAAACTACCTGCTGTCTTCTGTAATTTTAATAATAAAGAAATGTTAAGAGAAATCAGCAATGAGTACAGGAAAATTTGCTTAAAATTGTTACTCACAAAATTATTGGGTGTCTTTTATCTCTCTCTATCACACATTTGCTTACAAACACATACAAAAAAACATACACACACAAAGCAGACACTGTCACCACACATTATATTTACGTGCTTTGCTCTTGCTTATTGCATCATAAATGCTGATTCTTATTTTGAAGAGAGTAAGATGAAATTTCTGTTATTTCTGTTATTTCTAGTATATCACTGGGCTACCCTGAGGGAAATTATTTTCCTGCTTCTTTTATAAAATACTCCTGGTGTCAGAAAACATTTTTCTCTCTACAGGGATTCACACTATTATTCAACATTTTCTATAATAAAAAAAAAAAAAAAAGCTGCAATACATTCCCCAGAAACCTATGTTGTATTGTGGGTCCTTCATTTTTTAAGAGTAAAATCAGATCATTTGTCTCCCCACCACCTGACAAATTCATAATTAGAAATCTTCAATAGCTATATTTTATCATTAAATGACATGAGTTCAATGTCTTCTGTGGATTCTGGAAATGAGTCCAATTATTTCACAATTCAACATAATAACTATTATCATCTTCTTTTGAAATGTTCAAGAATTACTATAATGGTTATGCCATGAAAGGTTTAGCATATTTAATTAGTTTAATAAATAAGAGAGTAATGTCACAATGAAAATATCTCTGATAATTTATATCTTATTTTTAAAGTCAGAAGCATGAACACAAAAAGGTAATATATTGATTTTTTTCTTCACTCTAACCTTGATTTAACTATTATTCAATATATATATAGAATATATATATTTATATATGTACATATTTTATATGTATATCTATATATCTGTGTGTTTGTGTGTGTGTGCAAAATAGGAGCAAGAGATTTGAATATCATGCTGAGATACAGTTGAAGTATTTATTTCCACTTTAGGCTTAGATTTAGAGTACTATATTATTTGTTGCATGCTTTAGAAAATGACTGAAGTTTTATGTGATTTTCTTTAATAGTTTCCCACATTCTAGCTTACTCAGTAGAAGAAAATTTAGTGACAGAAGCTTTTTGTTTTTTGTTTTTAATCTAAATCATTTTTTTTTTTTTTTTCTGGAGAAAGCTCTAAATTAGGAGGCTAAAATAATACCTTTTCCCTTAAAATGTATTAAAAGGCAGGTCACGGTGGCTCACGCCTGTAATCCCAGCACTTTGGGCAGCCAAGGCCAGCAGATCTCCTGAGGTCAGGAGTTCGAGACCAGCCTGACCAACAAGGAGAAACCGTGCCTCTACTAAAAACACAAAATTAGCCAGATGTGGTGGTGCATGCCTGTAATCCCAGCTACTTGGGAGGCTGTGGCAGGAGAATCACTTGAACCCAGGAGGCAGAGGCTTCAATGAGCCAAGATCGTGCCAATGCACTCCAGCCTGGGCAATAAGAGTGAAACTCCATCTCAAAAAAAAAAAAAAAAACTGGTATTAAAAATACGTTTTCCATTTTTATCCTGACATAGTAGAAATCATCTATGATTTGACAGAGTTGCAAAATAAGTGTAAAGCATAACTTTTTCTAGATTTAAAAGAGCAAAAACTGTATATAATATTAAAAAGATAATAAGTTTTAATGTAAGCTTTTACTATGAGTTTTTTTAATCACATGTATTTGAATTTAGGTAAAATTAGATATACTTATGAAATATTATTAAACTATGACTTGAAAAGATAGTTATGTTTTTAATTGCTTGAGAAAATATGTAGAAGATTAAAATAGAAACTTTAAAAGAACTGTTTAAGAACTTTCATAAGAATTTTAAAGTTCATTATTTGAGCTATATTAGTGATGCATATTGTTTTTTATTATTAGATCTTGGAGACAGGAAAAATAAACTGACTTATAATTGGACTTCACAAAGAAGAGCAGTTGTTATCAATACTGCAAGAGATGACAACTATCTGTCTGGAACCCATTTATTAATTTTGGCACAGAAAGTAGATTTCCATGTGTGTTCTATATTCTTTTCATATCCACATTTTTGACTTTGAAGGGAAATCAACATTGAAATATACATATATAAATATGTTCATATATACATAAACATAACAGATACCCATAATATACATAGGTAAATCTATGTAATTATAGTATATGTTTCATATGTATATTTATTTTTATTTTTTTTCCAAAATAGGAAAAACAAAGAACTGACATAGACTTTCGATTCAGTTATACTGTTTGAAATGTAACCAGAGCAGAGAATATTAAAAATAGGTGTCAGAAGCACTTAGGAAACAGTTACTGGATTTATATATTATATCTTAATATTTTCTCTCACTTTATGTTAGTGAAACAATTATTAGTAGCAGATTTGGAAAAAATTGATTATTTATGATACATGATGTTAATTTACCAGTATAATATTGAAGAGAATAACCATAACGATGTACTAGTTATGAACAAAGTACTAGTAAAAACACATATCAATTATTTTTGTTATACTTCTTATCAGACCATGCAGGCAATTAAGAAATGGTTAAAAGTTGGAAATAAAGCTGTAACCCATAGCCTTTGAATCTTCAACTAAGTTGACAATAACAAACAATGGGGGAAATACTCCTTATTCAATAAATTATGCTGGGATACCTAGCTAACCATATGCAGAAGAATAAAATTAGATTCCTTTCTTTCATCATATACAAAAATTAACTCAAAATAAATTAAAGATTTAAATATAAGATCTTAAACTATAAGAATTCTATTAGTGAGCAATGAGTTTCTGGAAAAAAAAAATTCTGAAAGGAAACCTTGGAAACACCTTTTTTACATGGGCCTTGGGAAAGAATTTGTGACTAAGTCTTAAAGAGCAATTGTAACCCAAACAAAAATTGATAACTAATTAATTAATTAAACTAAAGGGCTTCTACATAGTGAAAAAAACATCAACAGAGTAAACAGACAACCTACAGAATAGGGGTAATTATTTGTAAACCATGCATCCAACAAAGGTCTAATATCAAGAATATATAAGGAACCTAAATCCACAAGAAAAAAAAAAAAATCAACCCCATTAACAAAATGAGCAAAGAACATGAACAGACACTTCTCAAAAGAAGACATAAAAGTGGCCAATAAACATATGAAAAAGTACTCATCATAAATAATCATCAGAGAAATGCAAATCAAAGGTATAATGAGATACCATTTACATCAGTGGAATCACTACTACTAAAAAGTCAAAAAATAACAGATGTTGGAAAGGTTACAGAGAAAAGGAAATGCTTATACACTATTGGGATGGGAATGTAACTTATTCCAGCCACTGTGGAAAGCTGTTTGAAGATTTACCAAAGAACTTAAAACAGAACTACTATTAGACCTAGCAATCACATTACTGGGTGTATATTCAAAAGGAAACAAATCATTCTACCAAAAAGACACATAAACTCATATGTTCATCACAGCATGGTTTACAACAGCAAAGACAGGGAATTAACCTAGGTACCCAACAATGGTGGACTGGATTTAAAAAGTAGCATACGTACACCATGAAATACTATGCCACCATAAAAAGAATAAAATCATGTTATTTGCAGCAACATGGACACAGCTGGAGGCCATAATCCTAAGCAGGATTAATATAGGAACAGAAAGCCAAAAACTTCATGTTTTCATTTATAAGTGGGAGCTAAACATTAGGTATTCATGGACATAAAGATGGGAACAATAAACACGGGCTTACTAGAATGGGGAGCGAGGCAAGGTTTGAAAATCTGTTGGGTACTATGCTCACTACTTGGGTGATGGAATAATTTGTACCACAAACTTCAGTATCCCACATTATACCTATATAACAAACTTGCACACTTACCACTGAAAGCAAAGTAAAAGTTGAGAAATGAAAATAAATTACCAAATAAATACCCCCAAAAGGATATTTTAACCTCTTTATTTTAGCATTGTCTTTGTTCTGTCTTATGTAAAACCACCACATTTTATCAAATCTAAATTTCGTTGTAATGAATAGCAAGTTATTCCATTATTTTTGTAACACTAAAAAAGTAAAAGCTCTGCCAATTACATTTTGACATGGTGTTAATTTTAAGATGCATGCTGATTTCAGAAATATGAGAATATATATAGCTTAAATTCACTTTCACCATGTGATTGTGAGTACTGAAGGGCAGGGATTTGATTTATTCAACTTTGGCTCTTCTGAACACTCTTCTGGCACACACATCGTTCATAAGAGTTAAACAAATATTTGTTGAATTAAACTGAACAAGTCTCCATCTTTGCTCATTTTGTCACAGTTCCTAATACCCTACCTCAGAGACAGGATGTTTCATAAAATGAGAATTTTGTCATCTGTTTCAGAACTCTGTATAGTATAATGACATGAACCTACTAATAGTCAACATCAACAAAAATCTTATATTACTCTTCTCATTTATCCTAACCTGAGCACTTAAAGTGTGGAAGATCTTCTACAATGTGTTTTACTTATGTTTGTGTTCATGCCATGAATTGCTTTTTAGCACATTCATATAAAAATCAACAACCCCTCTTAAAAAGTTAATGTTTAGGCACATGTGGTAGTAAAAATAATTTTGAAAATAAAAAGAAATGAGTGAAAGATATATTAGGGAGGATGATACTAGATTTGGACAATGGACGTTATGTTGGAAAGGACAGAACAAATTAGTTGGCTACTTCAGTACATGCCCAAATACTTAAATTTAGTTTGACCAAATGTCTTTGTCTGTGTTCTGCTGCTGTAACAGAATCCCAGAGACTAGGTAATTTGGAGACAATTTAAGTTTTTTTGACTCAAAATTCTGCAGGTTAGGAAATCAAGAGCATAGTGCCAGCATCCTGTGAGGACCTTTGTGCTACATCATCACAGGATAGAAAGCAGAAAGTGGAAGGGCAAGCAAACCTACCAGAGAGGAGTGGGTATGACACTTTCTTTCTTTCTTTCTTTATTTTATTTTATTTTTTTTTTTTTGAGTCAGGGTCTCACTCTTTTACCCAGGCTGGATCGTGGTGATATAGTCACGACTCACTGCAGTCCTGACCTCCTGGGCTTAAGCAATTCTCCCACCTCAGTCTCCTGAGGCACAGGTACAAGCCACAGAGCTGACTAGTTTTTAAATTTTTTGTAAAGATGGGGTCTCACTATGTTGCTCAGGCTGGTTTAAAACACCAGGGCTCGAGTGATCCTTCCACCTCAGCTTTCCAAAGTGCTGGGATTACAGGTTTGAGCTACAGCACCTGGAAAGCTAATTCCTTTGATGGGTGCTGACGAGTTGATGGGTGCAGCACACCAACATGGCACAAGTATACATATGTAACAAACCTGCACGTTATGCACATGTACCCTAGAACTTAAAGTATAATAAAAAAATAAAAAATAATAATAAAAAAAAAAGAACCTACTCCAGCAACAACTAACCCACTCCCACAATAATAGAATATTCCATTCATGAGGGCAGATCCCTTATAGTCCAATCATTTGATAAAGGCCCTATCTTTTAATACTGTCATAGAATCCTTGGGGTGTCGTTTCACCAGCAAGAAACCTCTGTGGTCAGAGGCACCTTCTATCTGAGTATTGCTTTCTTCTGCTGGGCTTGTTTCACCCACTTAGCCTGACAGGCTGCGCTCAGGTTGTGCTACCAGCCTGGATCTCACACCTGCCAAGGGCAAGCCAGGTGTGGAGCAACAAGGGGTGTGTAGGCAAGTGAGTGTGGGCTCAAGGCACTGAGCATAGCCAGGAAAGCTGTCTGCTGCAGCAGGGTTGGCAGCTCCAGGTGCTGGCACAGATGCCAGCTCCATTTGAGGCTGTGGCTAGACCAGATGTGAAGGACACAACTTCCACTGTGAGCACCTGTGTCTGAATGAGAGGGATGTGGTGGTGCCTGGAAGTTTGGAGATGCAAGGAACTGCAGAGCCCCAAAGAGGGTGTCACAGCCCAAGCCCTGGGAACCCCTAGGTCTGGGTTCCCTGAAGAGTCACAGCTCTTCTCTCCTTCTCACTACCCACAATGCAGCAGGAGGCATAGGGGAGTTCAGCTTTGTTTGTGTTATAGCTCTTTCAGTCCTGCCATTCAGCGGGTCCCAAGTTCTTGTCCCATGTCCAGGAAGAATCAGGTATGTGGACAACTGAAGGGTAAACAAGGTGGAGAGCAGCTTCAATGAGCAGCAGAACAGCCCTCAGGAGACCCAAAGTGGGTGGCTCCTTTCTGCAGGCAGGTTGTCCCAATAAGTGTCCAGTTCTCAGTGGAGAGGAGACCCACAGTGGGTAGCTCCTATTGGCAGGCAGGTCATCCTGACATCTGCAGTCCTCAACTGAGAGTAGACCTGGAGTGCATAGCTGCATAGCTCCTATCTACAAGCAGGTCCGCAGTTTGTCCCAACATCTGACTGAGTCTGGCTGAGTGTGTGTGGGTCAGGGCCGCTAACTGGCCCGTGGGTGGCCCACAGTGCTTGGTGATTGGTCTGTGGGTGGCCATGGACGGGTCCAAAAAAAGGCACCATAAGTTCTCTTTTGGCGCTTCAGACTCCACATATAACTGACAGCCTGGTTCCCGGGCTTCACGCTGTCCCTGGCTCAAAGGTGGAGCTTCATCTGGACCGTTCCTCTCTGCCCAGGAACCTGTCTGTCTCCTGCCACCATCAACATGTCGTACATAGCACCAATGCTGTTTGTGTCAAGAAGGGCCTCATGGACCATGCCGAACCGCCCTATGCCTCTCCTTGACCTTCCTCTAGTACTCATCTGCACCCAAAGTCTGGAGGGGGCTAAGGCAGAGGGGGATTGACGTGTCAGCATCGGTTGGAGCATGTACACACCTAGAAGGGTCATGAAAGCACCCAAGCTTGGCCTCAACTTTGGTACAAAATCGGAGTGGGAATCAGGAGTGGGGAGAGGCCAGGCAGTGGAAACAGGCACTTCCAAGCCTACAGGGACAGGGGTCTTCCTGGCTGCAAGAGTGCAGGGATGCCTGGGTCTGCAGCCGGGACCTGGTGGCTGCAGCTATATCCTGGAGGCCGGGGCTCTCACCCCACCAACTTGGAAGGGGGTGGGGCTCCCACCTGTTCTTGTCTTCTGCCCGACCCATGGAGCACACAGCCCCGGTGGCAACTCCCCTGATGCAGCTGGCATCTTTGCAGCGGCTGCTCCAGATGAGCTGCCGCTCCCATCAATACCATCACAATGGGGATTAAATTTCAACATGAGCTTCCGAAAGGACTTTCAAACCGTAGCACCAAATAATGAAGAAGAAACCATTGAGTAATGAAGGTAATGAGGGGGAAGAGGTGTTTTGGTTTTCTAAATAACTACTTAAACTCTGTGGATCACTAATTCATGATCCAAATTGTATATGGAATAAGGAAAGTTGAACAATTAATTCATAAACAAAAATGAATGGAATAAAGTAGAATTAAACTGGATACTCTGAGGAATCTTCAGTAAAATATTTTATTTTTCTATTATGTAAATGTCCCAGTTTCCTGGAGTTATTCTAATAGTCTGATAAAGTTAAACACCCAGACACACACACACGCACATGCACATGCACACACACACACACCCCCCAAACATTTTTCAGTGACCCCCAAAATAGTTACACAAATGTAAACCTTTCTGCCACAGATATCTTCAATAGAGTTAAGTATTAATAAATAAAATTAACATACCTGTGTGGTCACAAGATTCAGTATTAGAATGCATTGTAGAGCCATTTTAATACAGCTTCTATGTCATTTTGTTTCTAGATGTTGCTTTCTAAAAGTCTTCTAAAATACACACAAGTTTGCTTAGCATCCATTTGGAAACTCCTTTTTCAGTGTTTCACAAATAACAAACCCACTGCATTTTCAACTATATAAAGAAGTACATTCTAAAAGTAATGAGTAGGATTGATGGTTGATGGGTGAGGTTGAGATACCTGGGAGATCCTTGGTCGATATTTATAAGCCTTTTCATAAACACAAATTGGGGAGAATTGAGAAACTGGAGATGGAAGATATAGCCCCAGATTTCTCAACAGAAAGTTATCCAGTGGTGGATTTACTAGTAAAAAATGTGAGTAATCCCTTTACTGGAAGCAAAAGAATTCTTTGTTAAATTTTGTGTGTATTACTGAACATATAATGAATATAAAATATATATATTATAATATATAATAATTACTGAATATATAATGGCATTGTGGTAGGCTAGTATTTGTTAAACCTAAAAAACATGAATCTTAAATATTTCTGTTTCTTATGTATATAGATATATATATATATGTATATAATTAATGGTCAAAGGGCATGACTCAGAGGACAATTGAACACTTTGTCACATAAGCATTCATTTGAGGCTATTTTCACTGTTTTCAACAAAACTGACAAGCCATTGTTTTCAATAGAATGTCAGAAGTAAAAATAGAATGTTTACTGAGATCTTATCTAAATGTGTGTATCATTCTATAATTCTAATGTTTGCAGAGTTCTGCATTGTGATTATGGCTCTATGCAAAATTTTCAAGTACTTTTCACTGCAGGGCCATGTAGCTCTTCCATTACTCCAGGAAAACTGCATGTGCACTATCAGTCTTTCAACCCAAAATATGTGAATAACAGTTGGACTATTTTAGTTGGCATTCTGTATGTGTAACAGATAGGCTTTATTAAAGAATATATTTCCTACAACAGAAAGAACAATTTAACATAGTTGTAGATTATTTCTCTTTAAATGATGACAACATTAAGTAGTCCAACTCTAGGCCAAAATCCTATGTGTGTTGTTGTATTAGGCCAGACGATAGGCAATTACAAAGACTGTACCTCTCAGGCCTCACAGAGGAAACTACCCTCCCCGCACCAAGTGTGCATTGTAGCTTCTGAAGGGAGCTACAAAGAGTGCATTGTAGCTTCTGAAGGGAGTTGCAGCCAAGACTCTGGCCTCCTTGCTGGCCATGCTTTACTCACTGCTGCATTTCTAGACCAGTTGACTCCACTGGAGGCGTCTTTACAAGGGGCTCTCCCTGAGGACTTCCTTAGGCACCTCTACTGAGACCTGCTTACAGAGGGGAAGGAGAGAGGCCGGAAATACTTTTCCTCACCTGAACTTAGTTTTCCAACCCTAACCCTTCACCTTGACTCTCCCTCTAGCCCCTGGGTCCATGAAATATCGGGAGTCTTGTTCAGGACTCACTCAGCTCTCGTGAGACAATGTACCTCTCATCTGTTGTGATACAGTTGACACTCACTTGGCACCTTTCCATGGGGAAAATGGAACACTGGGGGAGTTGGTGCTTTCTGTATTTATCCTCTTGCTGTAAGTGATTAACAGCTTGACTGTTGTTTTCATTTTGACATGTTCTTTTAATCGCTACTGTGACATCTGTCAGATCAGCGCTCCAGCTAAGCTCAGCTTTTGACATGTTTATTCTGTCTCTCTTTTACATTTAGTGAACAGACCAATTTAGTTAACCTAAATTGCAAATCTCTCAGACTTGTTCATAAAAGCCAAAAATAGCATCATTCACAAGTCAAAACCTGAGCCCGATTATTCTTATGCAAATTAGGTTATATTTATCAATTTACTGAATCAATTGATCTCTGAAAGGGTTTGTAATGTTAAAATAGTTGAGAAAATTTAACTGATTTAAAACTTAAATCAAAACCATGGGAGAAAACTGAGTACAGTTTCTACAGTTAGAGTCCCAAGTAGCAGTTAGCTGAGTCACCTGAAGCAGAATGGTCTTGCTAGGAGTCAGTTCATCAATAGATAAAGGAACTAAGAATGATATCTCATAAAGTTAATTTGAAATTTAAAATATACAATATATAATGTAATTACCATGTTATCTGGTACATTAACTGATATTTATTAAATTTATCTATTTTCATTAAAATGATTAGTTATACCAAAATCAGACTCAAACTTCATTCATTTGCTTTCTTCTGACTTTTATAAATCTGAGTAGGTTCCTTATGTCTTTGTAATACAACAATCATGGCAATTATTCCCTTTCCTCTGTATTCATTCAATTATAAACTTGTTTATTAAATACAAATTTTTGGAGTTTCTAGTATACATCACATGCTGAATCAGGTATGGTGTATACAAAAACACACTCAGCTTTATAGTAGACAAAGTTACAAGCATACAATTGCAATATAATATTTTAATTTAGTAGTAGACATATGCATGAATGCACTTAATATAATACTATTTGAGTTTTCATTACCTGTATAACATTGTACAACATACTCTAGGGAATAAAGCTGATGGATGACAACAACTGCAGGCTGCTCTCAAGAGCACTAAGAAAAAGAGAACTAGAGGGGGAAGTCTGGTTCTATTCATGACAAAGTAGCTTGCATTAGACAAACCATTCACTTAATAACAATAATGAAAAATGGAATCAATATAAAAGCAACTATTTTAAGGCACTAGAGAAAAACTAAATTAGATAAAACCAGAAAGGGACAGAATCCTGGTAAGAAAAGAAACAGACTAAGTTTAATACATTGAAGAGTGTCTCCCAAAATTCACATCCAGCAGAACTTCAGACTTTGGAAACAGAGTCTCAGCAGATGTCACTAGTTAAGATGAGGTCATACCATTGTTGTTATGAGAAAAAGAGAAAACACACAAAAACAATTCACACTGAAAAGTAGACCACGTGAACACAGAGGCAGAGATTGGAGGTATGCAGCCATAAGCCAAAGAACTCCTGGGACTACTAGAAACTGAAGAGACAAAGAAAGATTCTTTCATAGACCTTTAGAAATAGCATGGCCCTGCTGGTAGGTTAACTTCCAGATTCCGACTTTCAGAACTTGGAGGGAATAAATCTTTTTGTTTTAACCTCCTCAATTTATGGTACATGGTTACGGCAGTACTAGGAAACTAATACAGTCAATGAACTACCAATTTACCTATCTTTTTCCTGAGGGCTTTTCTCCTTTCATGGATGTGGTGGTAAGTACAAGAAGAAAGTCAACTTCTTTAATAAGAAGAGATAGGTTGGTGGTTGAACTACCACTAACAGTGGGAAATTGAGGGAAAAACTTAAGAAAGAGAGACAAAGAGAGTTAAAAAAGCTTAAAGGCATAAAATAACTAATGAGAGAGTGAAGATTTGTGGTTCTATGATCCAGGAGATGAAGGAAATTAAAGCGTAAACCTAAGTTTAGCCTTTGGGATCATATATCCTTTAAGGCATCTATCTATCTATTTTGGAAAAAGTTGCCAACAGGCTGCAGAGCTGAGCAGAGTGTGAGAGTAGGGGTAAAATTCTGAGTGTAGAAACTGCCAAAGGGTATAACAGTATAAAGCCTTCGCTGGCCCAAAGTGCTACATCCAGGAAGAAGTGTAAATCAGGAAACTCTATGGCCTGACAAGGACTCGTATTTTAGTCTCTTAGTTTCTGAATTATGATTGATGTGATGCATGACTGCAGATTTTTTCCACATTTCTGAAAAAAATATAAATCCCTTCTGAAGGAAGATAGTATTACTTCAGGCTTCAGGTTATTTCTATAATTTGTTAAATAATGGCACTTGGGAAACAACAATCATGCTGTCAAACCAAGGTAAATAAACTAAAAATGGAAATAGACTCAGAGTGGAAATAGTTAATAGAAATACTATAATGAGAATATTTAACAATTATTTATTAGGTTCAAAGATATAGACAAGACTGATAATTTTTCAGAGTAAACTACCACATACAAAAATAAACAAAATGATAATTTTAGTGTTCAAAAATACAATATCTAAAATTAAGATCTCATTTGAACATGATTAAGAGCAACTAAACACAAAGATTATTAGGTAAGTAGAAAATGGATGATAAGAAAATATACAAGATAAATCATGGATATAAAACTGTATATAAAATGAAAAAGAGGATGTACATAATTTACAAAGCAAAATGAGAACATCTAGAATAATTTTTGTTGAAATTCCAGAAAAAGATAATGGAATGATTAGGGTGGAGAAATACATGAAAAGATACTGACTGAGAATTTTCTTGTACCAATCGTAGGGCTAGCCACAGAAAAAGCACAAGCTCCATAAACTACAAGTAATATAAAAGAAATAGCATTGAGGCACATCATAGCAAATCTTTGAACATCAAAAAAAAAAAAAAAAAGAGAGAATAAGTTCAAAGCAGTAAACAAACAAACAAACAAACAAACAAGCAAACCAAAAAGACAGATTACCTTTAATGGGACAAAGAAAAAGAGAGATTATTTCTCGATAAAAACAATGCAGACCAGGCCAGGCCCGGTAGCTCACGCCTGCAATCCCAGCACTTTGAGAGGCCGAGGTGGGCAGATCACGAGGTGAGGAGATCGAGACCATCCTGATTAACACGATGAAACCCGTTCTCTACTAAAAATACAAAAAATTAGGAGGGCATGGTGGCACACAACTATAGTCCCATCTACTAGGGAGGCTGAGGCAGAAGAATTGCTTGAACCCGGGAGGTGGAGGTTGCAGTGAACCAAGATCATGTAATTGCACTCCCGCCTAGGTGACAGAGCAAGACTCTATCTCAAAACAAAACAAAACAATGCAGATCAAAAGCCAATAAAATGTTATCTTCAAAGAACTGAAAGAAAATCCCTGCTTATGTATAATTGTGTGGACCTTAATAATATATTCACAAAAATAGGCAAAAACTGTAAGAATTTTTATCAGAACTGTATCAGAACTGCAAAATATCAAAGTGTTATTCAGAAAGATGAAAATAAATTTAGAAGGGAATTTATTCTGAGATCAAAGAATGAAGAGAAATGGAAAGGTTAGCTATGAGGGTAAATATAAATACATACTGATATATGAAATAATAATATCTTAGATCATATATAATATATATAAAGTATACATAATATAATATATAATATATAAAGTATATATTTTACATAATATATATAATATATAAAGTATATAATATATAATATATAAAGTGTATATATATAATACATATATTAAATATTCAGCAAGAGCAGCACACAAGTCCAATGAGTGGAAAGTAGAGCTAAAATATTAGCTTGCATTCTTATTAGTAAGTTAGTAACATTAGTTTTCATTATTAAGGTAACCTTAAGCGTATGTTCATTGCAGCACTATTCCTAATAGCAAAGACATGGAATCAACCCAAATGCCCATCAACGAGCCACTGGATAAAGAAAATGTGGTACATATACACCACGGGATACTATACAGCCATAAATATGAATGAGATCGTGTTCTCTGCAGGAACATACATGAACTGGAAGCCATTATCCTCAGCAAGCTAATGCAGGAACAGAAAACGAAAAACCACATGTTCTCACTTATAAGTGGAAGCTGAACAATGAGAACACATGGACACAGAGAGGGGAACAACACTCACTGGGACCTGTCATGGGAGTGGGTTGGGGGAGGGAGAGCATTAGGTAAAATAGCTAATGCATGCTGGGCTTAATACCTAGGCAATGGGTTGACAGGTGCAGCAAACCACAAGGCACACATTTACCTACTTGTGCAACATCCTGCACATGTACCCCATAACTAAATAATAATAATAATAATAGTAATAATAATAATAATAAAGGTATGTAACCAATAAGTCACCACAGAGGGAGAAATCAAGCAATAAAAAACATTCAATCCACATGAACACAGAGAAATAGAGGAAAAAGTTAGGTCTACACACACACACACACACACACACACATATCAATGTCTTTCAACAAAAACACCAAGGCAAATTTATTGGAGTAAGTAAAGCCTTTTAAACAAACAGTGCTAGAAGTATTCTCAAAAGATACCTACAAGAAGAAAATACGTTGATAATTCTTGAAAAATAATTCATTATATTAATCATGACTGGGCAAACAAATTGCTTTTTCTGACTTCTATTTTCTAATATTTAATCTGGAGACACAAAGAGCATTTCCATTATGACTGAAGGGTTTGGGAGAGAATTTGCCTACAAAATATACATCATTTTTTTTTTCTTCTTACACATAGAACAGGATATAAAAGTAAAGGTGGGACCAACCTGGTGATGTTTCAATAAATACTTCAAGAAAGATAACATCTTCAAAGCAGATTGTTCATGAATTTGCTGCAGATATATTTGCAGTGCCAACATTTCTATTTATTAATGGAAATAAATTAGTTGCATAGGTTTTCTCTGTTATTTAAAAACATTAAATATAAAACATCTACCTATAAATATACATGTCTACATCTCAATTTATTTACTCATTTTTTATACGTGTTTATGTTTCTCAAAAAAATGTTTACCTCCAATATTATTTCTTCTTCCACCTATTCCAGATCAATTACCTAAACTGATAATTTGTATTTCCCACTGTATCTTTTGGCATATAAAAATAATTATACTCCTTATTAAATTTAATATATTATCTCACTAAATTATCTCATCAACTTTAGTATATTATCTCTGTCATTTGTTACATCCCCTAAAGAAATTATTTTAAGTGGAATTGAAATCCTAAAAAGTACATATTTATATGTGTTTATATATGTATTATATAGATGGATATAATAAATTCACAAGCATGTTGAATTTTAGTAAATGATAGTTTAAAAAACTCTTTTAGGGTAATTAGCTTGTGGAAATTTAAAGAGAGAAAGGTTTACTACCATCAGAATTAAACTATTAATGAAATGTTATGAAGGAGAAGTTCACTGCTTTAAGTAGTTAACTGTTACTTTAAAATTATATTACATATTTGTATACAAATTACTATCAGTAATAAAAGATAATAATATTTATGAATTATTAATGTGTATAAGGCACTGTGTTAAACACTTTAAATAAATTATAGCTATTAATTTTCATAACTGCATTTCATAAGAAGAGACAATTAATATATTTATGTTTTGCATAACAAAAGACACAAATTAAAGGTCTTGGTTGTCATATAGCTGACAACAGAAGAGCTAAAATTCAACAGAAGAGCTTAAAGTTTGTATGCAAATTCTAACATTAGTCACAACTAATATCAGAATTTGCCTTCTCTATATTCTGTATGACATACTGCTGAAATTCTCCAAATAATCTGTTGTTGTTACTGATTTAAATATACCTATGCTATTTTGTATTATTTTCCTAGCAAGCCATTTGAAAAATGTTATTTTTTAATTTTCCAAAATTGAATGTTAGCCCCAACCTGCCAAAGAAGTTGGTCTTTGTATTAATGGAGTATGAATTAATAAGATATTCTCTACTTAGGTTGCCAAATATGTGCAAGATTTAATAAAGTGTAGGTACTTAGAGTATTAAAAATATGGCCAAGAAACTCCAAGTTACTGTTGACTGAGTTATAGTAATAGTAGTAATACTGATAAGAGTAATATTACTTAGTTTGAATATTGTATTATATTAATTAAAACAAAACTTTGATAATCTCTAATCACTTTTTTTGTGACGTCGTGTAACAGAATTTACTTTTCCCTTAACTACAGTAAAAAAGAAGGTGTTTCTCCTGTTCTGGGGATAATTAGGCAGTTTCTGGGGAATGGAGATTTTCAGAATTTCTGATATCCTTAACATATGGCTTCTGAATTTTTATTAACATCCAGTGGACAGACAAATGAATAAAGAAATTGTGTACACACTTTACCATCTTAAGATGGACGATAAACATTTTTGATGCTTAGTTTTCATAGTAAGAACAAGCCGCCCTCTTTAGACACAAAGATCAAGAAATAAGGTACCTTTGTTGGTTCAGTATTTTGAGCCAAATGTACACCATGAAAGGAGACACAGAACTTTTCTTTCCTTTTTGAGACGGAGTTTCACTCTTGTTGCCCAGGCTGGAGTGCAATGGCGCGATCTCCGCTCACCACAACTTCCGCATTCCAGGTTCAAGCGATTCTCTTGCCTCAGCCTCTGGAGTACCTGGGATTACAGGCATGTGCCACCATGCCCTGGTTGTATTTTTTTTTTCTTTTTTTTTTAGTAGAGTCGGGGTTTCTCCGTGTTGGTCATCCTGGGCTCAAACTCCTGACCTCAGGTGATCCACCCGTCTTAGCATCCCAAAGTCCTGGGATTACAGGCATGAGCCACCGCTCCCAGCCAACACATACCTTTTCTCAACATACAGCTGCCTCTGCCAGAAGGCGATGCCAAGACTTAAGAATTTATATATGAAACTCTTGACACCTTTAAACAGATGAGTGATCTGTCAAAAGTAACTTGAAGGAGCTTAAATTAAATTAAAATGTACTAGTTTGTTTGATACAGGCATTTGTCCAACAGACAAAACGTTGGCAAAGCATAGAATTTGGCAACATAGAAGTTGTGTACACTGTTCAGACCAAGACTTGAAACAGGATTCCTCTGGCGATAAATCACTTATTTAGTGACAAAAATGTTATTCATAATTTCCTTCTTACAGAAAAAAATGAAGCAATGATAATCAAGAGAACAGGTTTGCAATCATAAGACACCCTTGTTATTTCACACATCGATCTCTAGTGACTGTTGACTGAAAATGTACATTACAATAAGCTGATGAAGCTGCCAAAGTGATGGAATAGCAAGATGCTTTGTGTTTCCAATGATGTGATGAAGATACACATACCCAAAAAGAAATTAAAGTAGACCAACTTCAATAACATAAATCAAATAATTGAAATATTTCCATTCTCTAAAGCCTGAGGTTTTACTGGATATCAAAATTAATTTGCAGGATTATTATTCTCAAAGTATTGTAAGGATTTCAAACTTCTTGTAGTGCAAATTTGGATGAAATTAAACACATACATCATTCTAATAAATATCTCCCAAATGAGTGTGAACTTTGGAAATAAGAATGGAATTAATGGTAATGTATTTCATATGTGTGTGCTCTCTGTAATGCTTCCATTGTTTTACCACGAATAATTCATTATTTTACCCAAAAGACATTGGTCAGACTTTTAATAGACAGCGCTGAATGTACATGAAAATAACTTCCAAGTATAAAAAACTTAGCCATTATTTTTCTTATTGTCTAAATGGCAGACCTAATAAGTAATGTCAAAAAACAAAACAAAACAAAAAGAAACAAACAACAACAACAACAAAAAAAAAACAGAGAAGACTAGAAAAATAGTACATAATTCTTTCTTTGGTACAAAACTTACAATTAACAGTGACAAATGAAAAGAGAAAAAAGGTTTCAACCAAAAAACGTCTAAGATCACCAGAATTTCATAAAACTCATGATAATCGTTTTCTTCAGAAAAGCAGTATACATCATACTCTGCAATGTAGATGGCAATAACTTAACAAATATGTCCTTGCCAATCTAGCCTAATAATAATCAGAATACTGAAAGACTGAAATGGAACATGCATTAAAGTATTATATTTCTGATATTAAGATATTTTAAAGGAGTGTAAAAAAGGAAAAAATCATGAATTTACTAATAAACACATTCCCAATATCAAATATTTTTGAATATTAAATATTTTATTTGATATGTTATATCAGATATTTTCTTGTTGACCTTTTTAGAGTAAACATTTTTACTGAAAAACAATTTAATGATATATGACAATTGTCCAGTAAAATATGAAATGTGAATATAAAACATTGTGATAAAATATATTAATTATAACTCTATAATCATAATTATGCTTATGTTTAGACTTCGTAATGACAAACATTATTTTTAAGTAAAAATAACATTTTAGAATATGAGTCTGAAGTAATTTGCATGAGGCTGGTTTAGTTATTATTATATGTGCATCAAATGAGAAAGCCATTGATAGTACAAACATGTCTCTTTCTCCCTCTTCTTCCAGTATTACTGTTTACTGTGCCATCATGTATTCGTTTCCAACTTGGAACCTCAACCTTCAACATAAAGACTTAGAAATATACCGTTGTTAATCTGTTACCTTCATTTCTCAAGATTTTTTTTCACATTTAAGTATATATCTCAGACAAATCATCTTACTTTTTCTGTTACTGGTTTTCTTGTTTTTCTTTCTTGTTTTTCTTTTTTCTTTTTCTTTTTCTTTTCTTTTCTTTTCTTTTTTTTTTTTTTTTTGCAAATTTGAGTGCTTTATTTATAGCAATTTTTAAAAAATTATACTTTAAGTTCTAGTGTGGCACATATACACCATGGAATACTATGCAGCCATAAAAATGGATGAGTTTGTTTCCTTTGTAGGGACATGGATGCAGCTGGAAACCATCATTCTCAGCAAACTGTCGCAAGAACAGCAAACCAAACATCACATGTTCTCACTCATAGGTGGGAATTGAACAATGAGAACACTTGAACACAGGAAGGGGAGCATCACACACCAGGTCCTATTGTGGGGAGTGGGGAGGAAGTTGGGAGGGATAGCATTAGGAGATATACCTAATGTAAATGACAAGTTAATGGGTGCAGCACACCAACATGGCACGTGTATACATATGTAACAAACCCGCGTGTTATGCACATGGTTTTTTTTTCTATAGAACAAAGTCTGTATTATAACATCTACTTTGCCTAATGTCTCATGATGTATTAATTTAAAAACATTTGCACTACTAAAGATGGTATTTTAAATTTATGCTGAAATAGCCTTATCAATTATTAGTCGAAATTCTTCTTTTATAGTTTATGATTATCCCATACAAATTAAGTAATTTATTAAAGGCTCTTCATTTCATACTAGAATGGTGGCAATAGCCTAGATTTTGCTTTTATTCTTGGAAATCAACTTTATACTTTACATACACAATGAAAACTACATGTCTGCAATTGAATGAATTTTTAAAGCATATACAATCAATAATCACTAACCAAATCAAGATATAGGACATATCCATCAACAATAAATATTCCTTTCTACTACTTCCTAGTCAACGCTCCCAGGCAACCATAGATTTGGTTCTATCATTATATATTAAATTTTTATTTTATAAAATTACGTATACATAGAACTTATGAATTATATAGTGACAAAAATGAAATTTGTATCACCTGCGATTTCAGAAGTTTGTTTTCTGTTGTTGCTAAATAGCATACTGTTGTACAGATATACCACAACTTCTTCCAGTTTGGGGATTACTAAAAATATATACATGCTTTGGGAGGCCGAGGAGGATGGATCACTACGTCAGGAGACCAAGGCTATCCTGGCCAACATGGTGAAACCCCGTCTCTACTAAAAATACAAAAATTAGCTGGGCATGGTGGCATGTGTCTGTAATCCCAGTTACTTGGGAGGCTGAGGCAGGAGAATCGCTTGAACCAGTGAGTCGGAGGTTGCAGTGAGCCAATATCGTGCCACTGCAGTCCAGCCTGGTGACAGAGCAAGACTTCATCTAAAAAAAAAATATATATATATATATATATATATGCTACAAATAGTTATGTAAAAGGTTTTTTTGTGAGTGAGTGTGTGTGTGTGGTCATGTGTTTTTTATTTTCCCTTAGTAAATGCCTCAGGGTAGAGTTTTACAGAATGATAAATATATGTTTAATTTATGAGAATGTCAAACTCATTCTAAAGTTGTACCATTTAATGTTCTCCTTAGCAATATATGAAAAAATTCATTATTCCGCATCCTCAAAAAAATTATTGGTATTGTCAACTTCTTAACTTTAGTCATTTTGGTGAGATATAGTGGCAACTGATTATGGTTCTATTTTGCATTTCTCAGATACTAAGGGCACTATTAATCTCTTGTGGCTGTCAACCAGTTTAATGTCTTTCTTGGACCAGTTTATCGAGTTGCTTGCTTTATTTTTTATTTATAATAATTCTTCCATATTCTGGATACAAGTGCTTTGTCAGATCAATATTAGGAATATATTTCCAAATCTGGCTTCCCATTTCTTTTACATAATAGTGTGTTTTGGAAAATAGGAGATTGTAATTTTGATAAACTTTAATCAATTTATTTCATGGTTCAGGCAATTTTATTACATCTAAGAAATCTTTACATATCAAAATGTCACAGGTAATTTTTTCTATGCATTTCTAGGAGCTTTATATTGTTTTCTTTGCATATAGGTCAACAGTTTATTATGAGTTAATTTTTGCATGGAGTGTAGGTAATAGCAAAAGCTCTTTTTTCCTTCTTTTTTTTTTTTCTTTTTTATATTAGGATAAACAACCATAATCCATTGCTTAAATGACAATCCTTTTCCATTGAATATTTTGGAACACATAATTGATGTATATGTGGGTCTCTTTAATATTAGAGATCTGCAAATTATTTCCATAAAAGGCAAGATAATTTTGTATGTGTGTGTGTCTGTGTGTGTATACAATCATGTGGAACATGTGGTCCTCCATTGCAACTACTAAACTCTGCTGGGTTTTAAAAAATGATTTCTACTCTTATTTTAGATGTGAGGTATATGTGCAGGTTTGTTAGGTGGGTATATTACATAATGCTGAGATTTGGGGTGGGTATGATTGATCCCATCACCCACGTACTGAGCAGAGTACCTAATAGGTAGTTTTACAATCCTCTCCCCCACCCTCTCTGCCACCTCTAGTAGTCCCCAGTGTCTTTTTTTGCCATCTTCATGTGCATGAACACTCAGAGTTTAGCTCCCATTTATAAGTTCACATTCCCATTTATAAGTAGGAACTTGAGGTACTGTGATGAACAGATGAGTGCATACTGTTTTTTATGCCAGAACAATTTGTTTTCCTTTGGTAACATACCCAGTAATGGGATTGCTGGGTCAAATGGTAGCTCTGCTTTAATTTATTTGAGAAATCTTCAAACAGCTCTCCACACTGGCTGAACTAATTTGCATTCCCACCAACAGTGTATCAGCATTTCCTTTTCTCTAAAGTCTCACCAGCATTTGTTGGTTTTTAACCATTTTATAACAGCCATTCTGAATGGTGTAAGATGGTATCTCTTTGTGGTTTTAATGTTATTTCTCTGATGATTAGTGATGTTAAGCATTTTTGTAATTATATTTGTTTGCCTGATTCTATGTTTTCTTTTGAGAAGTGTCTGTTCATGTCTTTTGTCAATTTTTTCATGGGGTAGTTTGATTTTTGCTTGTTCAATTATTTAAGTTCTTTATAGATTCTGGATATTAGACCTTGGTTGTTGCGTATTTTTAAAATATTTTCTCCCATTCTGTAGGTTGCCTGTTTACTCTGTTGACAGCTTCTTTTGCTGTGCAGAAGCTCTTTAGTTTAATTAGCTCCCAGTTGTCATTTTTTCGTTGTTGTTGTTGCAAATGCTTTTGACAATTAGTCATAAATTCTTTTACAAGGCTGATGTCCAGAATGATGTTTCCTGGGGTTGCTTTTAATTTTCTTATAGTTTGAAGTCTTACATTTAAATCGTTAATCCATCTTGAATTAATTCTTCTACATGGTAAAACGTAGAAGTGCAGTTTCATTCTTCCGAGTATGGGAGCCATCTATCTCAGCCCCATTTATTGAGTAGGGAGTTTTTTTTTTTTTTTTTTTCTCATTGCTTCTTTTTGTCAACTTGGTCAAAGACCAAATAGCTGTAGTTTTAGATGTGCAGCTTTGTTTCTGGGTTCTTTATTCTGTTCCAATGTTAGCTCTGTTGTTTTAGCATAAGAGCAGCCATACACATACTTGAACGAACAGCTGTGGCAGTGTTAGTGTTACAGTAAAGTTTTATTTTAAGAAATACCCAGTTGGTTTTGGAATCTACTCTATTCCATTAATATTTCCTTCCATACTCATAGTAAAACCACTGTGTCTTGATTACTATAGCTTAAAATGCAAATTTGAAATGGTTTGTAATGAATCTATAACCAAATTTCAGGAAAATTGGCATATAAACAATATGTCTTTTAATCTATGATTTAGTACTAATTTTTTTAGTTTTTGTCAGCAATTAGCAATTTTCAGAGTGTGTTCCTTGTATGTATATTGTTAAATGTGACCATAATTGTTTCAGATTTTCTTATAGTACTTTAATTAGTACTTTTTCTTTCACCTTCCATATATTTGTTGTTAATGAGTAAAAACACAAAAACATTAACTTTGTATCCCAGGACAGGCTACCAGCCTTATTGTATCTGATTATTGCTTTGCCAAGTCGTTAGAATTTTCTACAAAAACCCATATTTCCAGTAAATACAGTTTTAAATATTCATTTCCAATCTATATGTTGAGTATTAGTGGAAAATATTACATTCTTCAACACTACATGTGAAATGAGAGGTAGACTTTCACAAGCTCCTTTGATCAGGTTAAAGTGGCTCCCTGATTTTTCTAGTTTGCTGAGTTATTATCATGTATGGATGTTCATTTTTAAATTGCTGTTCCTGTGTAAACTTTGATCCTCATCTGGCTTTGCTCATTTTATTTTCTTAGATGGTAAATTAACATTGATACTGAAATGTTAAACTAATTTGACAGTCTTATGATAAATCCACTTGCTCTATTATCCTTTTTCAATATTGCTGGATTTTATTTGGTAATAGCATGTTCAGGAGGAATATTGGGGCATAGTTTTCTTTCTTTGTAATATACTTTAAAAAATAACTTATTCTCACTTTGGTATCAGAATAATGCTGGCCTCACTGAATGTAAGGAAGAGTTTGATCCTTGCTCTTCCCTTATTTCAACTGGGGTTTTTTGGAGTTTTTGTTTTCTTTTTTTTTTTTTTTTTTTTTTTTTGAGACAGGCTCTCACTCTGTGACCCAGGCTGTAGTACAGTGGTGTGATCACAGCTCACTGCAGCCTTGACCTCCCAGACTCAAGTGGTTCTCCTACCTCAGCTTCTCGAGTAGCTGCGACTACAGGTGTGCACCACCATGCCCAGCTATTCTATTTTTTACTTTTTTCTAGAGACGGGGGTCTTACTTTGTTGCCCAGGTTGGTTTCAAACTCAAGCAATTCTCCTACGTTGGCATCCCAAAGTGCTGGAATTACAGGCGTGAGTCAGTGCACCCAGCCTTGTTTATTTTATGGAAAATCTTTCAGGGGTGGTATAACATCTTCCTCAAACTTTAAAAAATAATTTTTAAAGTTTATGGGTATATTAAATATATATATATATATGTACAGGGTATTTGAAATATTTTGATACATGTATACAATGTGTAATGCTCAGTGTAAATAAGGTAAATCAGCGTAAATGGGTCTCCAAATGTTTATCATTTATTTGTGTTGCAAACATTCCACTTACACTTTTTTAGGTATTTTAAAATGTACAATGAAGTATGGGTTATTGTACTCACCCTGCTGTGCTACAAAATACTAGATCTTATTCATTCAATCTAATTATATTTTTGTACCCATTATCCATCCGCACTTTCCAATTTCCCCCTCATTATCCTTCTCAGCCTCTGGTAACCATCGTTCTACCCTTATCTTCAAGAGTCTAATTTCTAACTCCCACAAATGAGTGAGAACATGTAAAGTTTGAATTTCTGTGCCTGGCTTGTATCATTTAGCATAATATTCTCTGGTTCTATCCTTATTGCTCCAACTGACAGGATCTCATTCTTTTTATGGCTGACTAATACTCCATTGTGATTATGAACCACATTTTCTTTATCCATTCTTCTATTGATTCATTCAACTTAGGTTGATTAAACTCTCAGCTATTGTGAACAATGTTGCAATAAACATGGCAGTGCAGATATCTCTTTTATATACTGACTTATTTTCTTTTGGGTGTATACCTAGCAGTGGGATTGCTGGATCGTATCCTACTTCTATTTCTAGTTTTTTTTTTTTTTTTTTTTTTTTTTTGAGGAATCTCCATACTGTTCTCCAAAGTGGTTGTACTAATTTATATTCCCACTAACACTGTATGAGGGTTCACTTTTTTCCACATCCTTGCCAGAATTTGTTATTGCCTGTCTTTTAGAGAAAATAGATTTTCACTGGGGTTAGATGATATTTCATTGTAGTTTTGATTTGTATTTCTCTGTTGATCAATGAAGTTGACCACCTTTTCATATAGCTGTTTCCAATTTTCATGTCTTCTTTTAAGAAATGTCTATTCACATCTTTAGCCCACTTTTAAATTGGATTATTAGATTTTTTTTTTTTTTCCTTTTGAGTTGTTTGACATAATTATGTATTCTGGTTGTTAATCCCTTGTCCAAAGGATAGGTGGCAAATATTTATTTCCAATCTGCATGTTATTCCCTTCATTTTGTTGATTGTTTCCTTTGCTGTGCAAAAGTTTTTTTAACTTAATATGATCCCTTTTGTTCATTTTTCCTTTGGTTGCATGTGCCTGTGCAGTATTGCTCAAGAAGTTGGTGCCCAGTGCAATGTCCCGGGGAGTTTTACCAAGGTTTTCTTTTATGGAGTTTCATAGTTTTAGGTCTTAGATTTAAGTCTTTAATCCATTTTACTTTGATTTTTGTATATGTAAAGATACAGGCATCTAGATTCATTCTTTTGCATATGTATATCCAGTTTTCTCAGCACCATTCATGGAGGAGACTTTACATTTCCTAGTTGGATGTTCTTGGCACCTTTGTTGAGAATGAGTTCACTGTAGATGTGTGAATTTATGTCTGCATTTTCCATTGTGTTCCATTGGTCTATGTCTCTTTTTATGTGAGCACTATGCTGTTTTAGTTACTGTAGCTCTGTAGTATAATTTGAAGTCAGGTAGCGCAATTCTTCCAGTTTTATTCTTTTCACTCAGGATGGCTTTTCACTCAACTCAACACAAACACACAAATCAAACACACAAATCACACACTCAAACACGTGAATCACCAAATCTTAAAATACTTTGTCATAGCTTTTGAGAACCCAGCGGTCTTCAACATTTTTCTTAAGTGCACCCTTCAGATGCCTTTCCCAATGTTTTTTTCTTGTAGAGCAAAGTAACAAGTGACATTTGATCAATTTATACCTTGAAGATCTCATAAATATCATCAGCTAACAAGAATGTGCATGCAAAAGTGAGTAAGAGAAATGTGTCCTAACAAATACTAAAATCCTCCTTATTCCTACAATTTGGGGAACATAATACCTATTTTACCAGGAAGTGTGGAATCCTCCATTCTTGTCTAATTTCAATTTAATCAGGAGACATATAGTAAGGGTTAAGTAGCAGAATTTAATGAAGAAAAATAAGGTACATTTTAGAGAGGAGTGGAATACAGGTCCAGGCTTGTCCAGCTGGAAAACAGCTCAGGGTTGGTCCTTCTGGAAAAAATAGTAGTAACAGTGTTTATTTAAAGAGACAGTATACTCTGAAAGATAAGACATATTAGGATACTTGAAAGTATAGGCCAACAGCAGCTAGTGCTGGGGGACTCTTTTTATAAGAATCTGACGTGATTATTTATGGAGGGGCCTGATGGAGTGTTACTTGCAAGCATGTTTTTGAAGGTTCCTTTGGTCACTATGATGTGCACATGATAGTACATATGTCACATATCTCATTAGCATTTAAAGTCTCCACCCAGGGGTGTATTTTTACCATTATAATGAGCAAAAGGCTATTCTAATGTGAGGTTTTGGAGGAGTGTGCATGCTCATCAGTGGGGAAAATCCCTAGCATTATTATCTTTGGCTAGGTTCTTTATCAGTCCCCTTCAGGGCCAGAGGAGCCTAAACACAAGGCTAGATGTAGCCAGTGTAACCATTGTCCTTTTTGCTGACTATCAGTGAGTAACATTGATTATCAGTGGGCAGCACCTTCAGGACTTCTTTAGCCAGGGGACTCCTTGCCTACTTGCTCCTGGCTACCTGCCTAATCTAACACTTCCCCAAACCAAAATTAGTTTATATTTTCCAGTAACTTACCTTGTTTGGAAGAGACTGACTAGTTGCTGCACTAATCCATTCTTCTTCCTGGCCATACAAACTGAATTTTCCAGGCTCCTGGAAATTATGCAAGGACAAGTGACTATGTTCAATCCAATGTGATGTAAAGCTTATTAGAACATCTCACATCTGAATCTGTATAATCTTTAATTTTATCCAGATGCAGATAAGCAGAACCTTCTTGGGATGGCTGAATCACAGATGAAAAGGATCTGGCTTTACAAATAACCAACTGGAGAAACGTTGTCTGCTGCTCAGGAATAGTTTTTGGACTTTACTTGAGCAAATAATGAAATTCTATTCTGTTTTAACTAACATATCTTCGTGTCTCTCTGTTACAATGCTTAACATTAACATAACTGTTTATACTGGGCCCAGCCTAATTCTTATTATAAAAGCATTATTATTTTTAATGAGTTAATTACCTCAAATAGAAAAGGTTTTTGAGATGACTGGTGTTATCTGCAATGGGTTAAAGTACAGTGTGAGAAAAATGAAGTCTGCATAAAGAAATTTGAAATGTTGCATATGTGTTTATAGACCTTAAATTGGCTAAATTGCTGAAATTTGCTGGTGCAAATTAAATGAGAAACCATTGCACGTGCTTAACCTGATAATAAGAAAATATTTGAGAAAATTATAGTCTATAATATACTTATAAAATAGCTGCTAGAAAATCCAATATAATCTGGCAGCTGCTTTAAAATAATTTAAAGAAGGGATTATTCTCTTATTTGAAACATCTGCATTTTTATGGCAAAAACCATGCTTTATATTTACCACATGTTAACATAAAAAAGAAAGCAGAAAAGATAGCTACTCTAATGTAATGATAACATAATAGCATAGTTTCACCAAATAGTTTTGTCATTTTTCTAAGTGGCTTCCTTTTTCTATTCATGTAACAATTTGCCAGTTGTCATCCCATTAGAAAAGTATTTATAAGTATGCTTATGTATATTTTCTTCTCTATATAATATCTTCACAAAAAAGAGCATAGCTAAATGTAGTTATCTATAACTCTAAATAATTTTCTCAGGATCATTCACATTGATTGGTGGACTTTTCTCACTCACAATGAAATGAATAGTTCTGTTGCTGGTTTCACCAATTCTGGGGAGAACAGGAATGACATTGCCTAGAAATTACCAAATACATCTAGTGTGAACTGGAAGAAACAGCAGTTAAGTTAAAAATTACTGAGCAAATTTAAAATTGATATGTTCAAAACCCCAAACACCTGGTTGATACTTGAGCTTTTTCAAATATTGAAACAAAGTAATACATTGCAGCCAGTAGATTAATGACAACAATAATAAACACTTTGACATTTTACAGTTTTTATAATAATAATCATTGCTTTCTCTTTCGGTGGGATGGTACTATGCCAGAGGAGATCACAACCAAAAGTCTCAAATAATGACACTACATTTTAGAGGATCCTCTTGACCATCTGACTTTGGAGAAAAATAATTGAGCAAAATTTGGAGGAAGAAATTGGGCAGCAGCCACTATTATCTGACAGTCATTACGGTTAGTGTCTTTGATGGAAGATATACTGGCAGGACTTGGCTTATCTTCACTCTTTCTACTCTATATTGATCTCTTCTTCCCAAACGTGGTCCTGCTAACCACCAGTAATTCTGGGATCATCTTTAGATGTTTTGATGCAAATTCATAGATACACTGGTGACAAGAGGCAACAACTTACATAGCCCACTTGCCAGGCCCACTCCAGGAGCTAGACTCCTTACAAGTACCAATGTATTCACCCACACCACTCATTCAGGAAATGTAGTGTGGGATTTTTCTCTGATTCCAGCCTTTTGGGCTCTTTACTATTTAAGCTTGTCCCAGTGTGTAAGGTCTTAGTCTTACAAAAATTTTTCTTATGAAATAATATACATGATGGTGGCTCTTCTCTTGACTTAACTCCAATTGGTTCAGATGATTATGTTTTATGACTTTTTTATTCTTCCTCCATATCATATTGTCATATTTCTCAACAACATGTGTAGCATTTTTCTAACATTGTGGAACTTGTGATGCCATTCTTATTAGATTCCAAGAGAAAATCTATAATTTTGATTTCATTATATTATTCAGCAGGGATACATACTCTACTAGCACGTATTCTCATATTGTAAAATAATGACTAGGTGAGTAAACTGTCAGAAAGCTGCAGACAAATATAGAGTGGACAGAATTATTGAGTAGAAATCATAATAGTATATTTAGTTTCTTCTATTTCTTTTTGCATTCTTTTCTCCTCCCTTTCTTTCTTTACTTTCCTGGGTTTGATTGTGTCATTTCTAGAACATGCATAAAAATGGCACTTTATATAAATTCCCATACAAATTGAATGAGGCCAGGCATGGTGGCTCAGGCCTGTAATCCCAGCACTTTGGAGACTGAGGTAGGTGGATCACCTGAGGTCGGGAGTTCAAGACCAGCCTGACCGACATGGAGAAACTCTGTCTCTGCTGAGACCATCCTGGCGAACACGGTGAAACCCCGTCTCTACTAAAAAAAAAAATACAAAAAACTAGCCGGGCGAGGTGGCGGGCGCCTGTAGCCCCAGCTACTCGGGAGGCTGAGGCGGGAGAATGGCGTAAACCCGGGAGGCAGAGCTTGCAGTGAGCTGAGATCCGGCCACTGCACTCCAACCTGGGCGACAGAGCGAGACTCCGTCTCAAAACAAAACAAAACAAAACAAAACAAAAATACAAAATTAGCCGGGCATAGTGTTGTGTGCCTGTAATCTCAGCAGGCAGAGGTTGCAGTGAGCTGAGATGGCACCATTGCACTCTAGCCTGGGCAACAAGAGAGAAACTCTATCTCAAAAAAAAAAAAAAAAAAAAAAAAAAAAAAAAAAAGAAAAGAAAAGAAATCAATACAAAAATCCCAGTAATTTAAGAAAAGGAACCAATGTAAAATCTTCCAAAATATATTTTTGTCTACCTTTCTGTATTTTGATGTTTCCTATATTGTTTTTAAAACTTTTATATTTTTATATCAAATTAGACTTTATTCCTGAGTTAGTTCTTCCATCTGTTGATAAGGCTTAGGAACTCCATTAAAGATAAATATAACTAACTGTTTCTAACTGATGAATCTACAACTGTGTTCAGATTTAAGAAGCCAAACACAGGCTTCATGTGCCCTTTCGCAAATTATGTGTAATAGGAGATTAACATCACTTCATGCTTGGTTTTGTTTTCAGGAACTCATTACAATAAAACTCTGGAACATTATAACATTTTTTTCCTCCAACTCTTTTTTGAGATATATTTTGGAAGCTGTTCTAACTCCAGGACACTACTGACAACTATAGGAATGGATAACGACAATATTCCCCAAATGTTTATTACACCAGGGCTTACAAGAAATTATTCAAATTAGTTAGTGGAAGGAAATAGGCAGTGGCATAAGTAATCAAAAGTGTTTAGTCCAAATGTGTTCAGAAAATATTTTTGCATTGAATTGTCATGGTTTCATTCCAGATGTAACTTCTTATTTTAGTTTTACTAGTACTAGCATTCTCTACAAACAACAGTCCCTGGCAAAAAGAGAACTAATCTGGAAAAAACATGTGGAAGAGCATCACTGAGTTGCTTAAAAGTTGGATACAAGCAGAATAGAAAATGTTCAGTTTTAAAATAATAATTAATATTTTTGTTTATGAATCTAATTAATATTTAATTAATGAGTTTATAAGACACCATTATTTTTTCTTTTGTAGAAATTTTTCTGTAAACATATGTACTATATGTAAGGAAGCAGTCTACCTTAATAAAACACCTCAAAACAACTCTTCAAATTTAAGTAGAGAGAAAATTTTACTGACTGCCTTCTACTTTCCAGTTCTTTTCTGGAATTTTAAATTCTTTTTGTGAGCACCAAACTCATCAAGATGTATTCCTTCTTCTCTAAATTCTGACATAGAAAGAAATGAAAATTCTTTCGAATGACTGAAATAGATTGACTTGAGTACACACACACATACATACCTGTTTTCACAAATTTAAGAAATAAAACTAGGAATAAGAGAAGTCAATATCAATATTTTCAATTATAAGGTATAGAATATGCTGTAGGACTCAATATTTATCACAGCAAGTTTGGAAGCTTGGGGCAGTTAGGCCCATCAATTAAATGCAATTATTTACATACCTGTGATCCTTGTTCTCATCTCAAATGGCATGCCTTTTGCACCTATGTTTCCTTCCTTATACTCTTTCCCACATTTCTTCATAATACCGAGCCCAAAAGTCATCATTCAACTATTGACATTAATATAACCCATACCATAATGAAGACAGATCCATCATAAATAAGTTCTACCCTCAGAGTCTCTATGTTATTAGTCCCCTCCCATTACAATCTTAGATCTGTAGCTGGTCACATGGTTTATTTTCTTTGGAATCTCTAGTAACCACTCCTTTATGTGCTTCTATGAAATATATCCAATGCAGATAATCTGGACAACTTAACTTTTCATCTTCTTTACCTAAGCAACTGAGAAATGCTAAGGAGAGATCACAGGAGTTGATAATTTTCTGTCTTAAATTATTAATTAATTAATTTTTTCACTTAATCACTCAATTTATTTTAATCAGCTCTCTCTCCTAATCCTCACTTACTAGGCATCTAAACTTTATCTCTCCTCAAATTTATTTCCCAAATTTAACTCTCTTTAATATCAATACTCGCAAACTCTCCATTTCCAAGCCCAATAAATATTTCTCAGGCTTTATCATCACGAGATACTCCACACTGATGAATGCTGTCTCCATGAACTGCACTTGGTTTCCATCACACTACTTCCCTGGTTTTCCAACTGTTTTTCCGTCTCTTCTTTCTTGGTTTCTTTCATCTAACCTTTGTTGCCATTTTTCTCCTCTATACTTCGCCATGGAGTAAGCTCAAACATAAACCTTGCTTTTAAACCTGCCAGTACAAGGTTGTTGGGAGTTATAAAAGAGCAAACAGAAGATAATTAAGCATCATAGAAGGAAATAGCTACTAAGCCTAGGAATGGAGAGAAAAACGTTCATGTTACCAGAGCTCAGGATTCTAAGCTTTCAAATAGAAACTGGAACTTATGAAAATGGGATGTCAATCAGGAGCTTGAACCACAGATGATATAACCTCCGATCTGAAAAACCATAAAATGGAAGAAGTATCCTGGCTTCATCACTTTCTAATCTCCAGTGTTTACTATTGGTAAACTAGAAACAGAACCAGTGAGCAAGAGTACCTGTGACGTTGCAAGTATCAGTGCTCTGCCATACAGAGTAGAGAAAAGAACAGGAAATGGATCAGAGAAAAATTACAAAAATTACTGCATCATGATGTTATTGGCTCCTGGGCTTTTCCATTGGCTGTTGCTTTTATTTTGATTTTTTCTTCCCACTCATATTGTTACTGTGACTGTGTAGATTTTGCTGATCCCACCAGAGAGTCACTCTTTTCTTTCTCCTATATACTTTAAGTGTTTGGGTAACACAGTATTGTAACATATATGTCTACACATGTTTTGAAAAAGTTAGTATTTAACTTTTTTTCAAATTTATATCAAAGTTCTGAATCAAAATAAACCATTCAGTATTATGTTTGCTGAATAAACAAACAATATTATTCCAAATACCAGTTTCTAGGCTTATAAATACTGGTAAAGCCTGCAGAAAGAGTACCAGTCCTTGGAATACTTGGTTCACAGATAACTACACTTAAGTCCTAGATGTGTAAGCATGATTACGTAAACTTCTTAATTAAAATATTCTCATACTACAATCTCCACATTTTCTTCATTATACATAAATATCACTTTTCTCCTTCTATTTTAAAATAATTTAAAAACTTATAAAATGCAAATTGTATTCCTATCTAATTCTGTTATATTGTCTTGGGAATACACTTTACATCACAAGACAGACAGGGGACTGGTTAAGAGGCTAGATTCTTGAGCCTGACACAGTGAGTTTGTATTCTAACTTCACTTACCTACTGAAAAACCTGAGGAAAATTATTTAGTTTCTTTGTGCGCCAATTTTCTCATGTTAAAAATGAGGAGATTAATATTAGCTAACCTGTATGACTGTTCTGAATACTGACTAAAGATAGATAAAAATGATTTTTAAAATGCCTGGCACATAGAAAGTGCTGTAAAAATATTAAGTGTTATCGTTCCTAATAATCAGATTAATACTCATGAATTTTAATGAACATTAATTCAAATAATTTGCTTCTCACAACTAACAAGACAATATTCCTATAAAAGCCCATTATAGGAGGGTGCAATGCAAAAAATCATAAATATGTAACAGTGTAATACGCACAACATGAATGAAAACAATTAATATACTTAATGTGATTACAAACTAAACTTAAACAGGCAAAGCTTTATTTCACATGCTATTATATAATTATGTAATTAGGTGCCTGATTACATATTAGAGGCTGCTGTCCAATTAGAGAAGATAGAAGAATGTACTGGAGTTGATCTGAATACTATATGGTCAGAAAAACAGTCTTGCTGAGCTTCCCAGAGCTCACTGCCATTTTGAATAGTTAATATACATATTTCTAGAAACAAACTAGAAATGTTTATTAATGATTAAATTAACTTTTAAGGATTTCACAGAAAAAAATAAAACACTTAGAAAATATAATAAAATGTTAGCACTCAATACTGCCTGACAAAGTGCAATATGATATTAAATAAATAATAATGCTAGAAAACATGTTTGTATGTGCTTTTCATAAGTGGTTTCTAACTTTTATAGTTTTCTTCTCAACTTCACCAATACTATTTGATTCCCTAAATTTGGATCCAGATTTCTCTTAGTTGTCTTGTGTCTATTTCAACGTCATGCAGAACAAATTCCATTCTTAAGCAATGGTGTCACAGCATCATGACTATTGCTACCAGTTCAGTTATTGCATATTTGGTCTTACCTAGAAAGTAGCACCTTGTTTTAACACCTGTGCAGCAGACATATTTTAATAGAGGCCCTTAAGTTTATGCAGCCTGCTTCTGTCTTATATTTCTTCCTCCCAAGGTTTGAAACCATTATTTAAGATCCTTACATTTAAGGATCCTTGAGTAGCAAGAGAATTCTATCCACTGAAAGTCTTCTGTGATAAGATTATTATATGTTATGTGCCCCTGAGTTGCTATTATCATATAACACCTAAATATCATGACACTCATCGTTATGAGTTGAATTGTGTTCCCCCAGTATATGCTGAAGTCCTAGTCCCTAGTACTTGTGACTGTAAACTTCTTTGAAAATAGGGTTTTGTAGTACAATAATGTAAATTCTTTAGGGCAGGGCCTTATCCGATATGACCAGTGTCCTTATAAGAGGGAAATTTGAACACTGTGACATACAAGGAGAACATCATATGACCAGAGAGGCAGAGATTAGAGTGATGGCACTGCAAGACAAAGAACTCTAAGGATTGACAACCACCACCACAAGCTAGGAAGAGGCACAGTCTACTGAGTCTCAGACCTCAGATCACTTCCCTGCCCACAGTTTGATTTTGGACTTCTAGCCTCCAGAACTGTAAGAAAATAAATTTCTATCATTTGAAGCCACACAGCTTGTAGAGCTTTTTAATGCAGCTTCAGAAAACAATACATTTATCTTAAAAATTATTTTTTATCTATCTATCTATTCTCTCTCTCTCTCTCTCTTTCTCTCTCTCTCTCTCTCTCTCTCTCTCTCTCTCTCTCTGTCCCCAAATGGCAGCATAGTTTTTCCGAATTGTGTTTGGCAGACATGGTATAACGAGTGATGCTTACATGTATCTTAATTTGTAAAAGAAAATATTTAAAATGTTCATTCTTTGTCCACAAATTAACAGGCAATTCAGTGAATTGTGAGGAAAAGTTCATTGGGATAAAGATAAACCATTATTAAAAAAAAAAAGCTTTGTAGTTGCATAGCCAGAAATAATTTCATTTGTACTCATTAGTTAATAAAGTATGTATTAGTTCAAGGTGAAATCTTCAAAGTGCTATAGCAGAAGCTTACACCGTTTCTTATTTTCATTAACTAAAACTTATGGAACTCCTTTAAAGCAGAACATATTACTACTAAAAGATTTTGTTGACCTTAGGACCTTTAACAAAAAGTGTGTTCCTCTTTTCTTCTGCACAGGTGGATTACATAATTTTATGATTTTGTAATTAATACCTTCAGAACGAAATGGCCTCTTTTAGTTTAATAATTTTCTTGGCAAATAAACAGAAAAACAACAACATTAAATAACTAGTGTGAGCAAATATATATGAAAAATACAATGAAAATAAATATGACAAAGATTTCAATTTTCTTATTCTTGTAGGCTATAACAGAAAATACTCTAGAGCCTGTACAGTAATAGAGCTACCAGAAGGAATACCAATGATGATTTTGACCAAGTGGCATTCATGGACTGATGCATTCTATAGAAAGGGATTTGTGAGAAAGGTATGTTAGGAATATTAAGTTATTTTTCCTGTAAAAAAAATAAATGTATCACTGTTTTCCTGTTCTTGCCAACATTTTGCAGACTTTGTTTTTCAAGGTATTTTTCTTTTATTGCAAGGCAATAAATTTAAAGATTTTTTAATTTTAAAAATACAATTTCTAATTATTGCATGCCCTCCAAAGAGTAGAGTGGAGATCAGTAATTGATTTTCATTAAATAACATCATCATAAGAGACAGCCCTCCATTTCCAGTTTATGATCTAACCTCTACTTTAGATTTAATATACAGAAAATGTTTTTCACCTAGGAAAGGCAGTTTGCACTTGCAATTCCAGCTACTCAGGAGACTGAGATGGGTGGATCACTAGAAGTCAGAAGTCTGGGACTGGCTTGAGCAACATAGTGAGACCCAGTCTCAAAAAAAAAAAAAAAAAAAAAAAAAAGAAAAGAAAAAGAAAAAAAAATAGCTAGGTGAGGTGGTGAGCACCTATAGTCCCAGGTAATTGGGAGGCTGAGTCAGGACGATCTCTTGAGGCCAGGAATTTGAGGCTGCAATGAGCTGTGATAGTGCCACTGCACAGCAGCCTGGGGAAAAGAGTCAGACCCTGTCTCTTAAAAAAATAAAACTAAAAGAAAGGAAAAATAAAACATTCTAGGACTAATCAGAATTTGGAACTGTTTTGTTTCACTTAGTTTCAGATTAACATTTTCATGATCAAATAAAATTCAGCATCAGAAAATGTTTTGTATAATTTGTAAACAGAAATTTCAGCACTACTGCAACAAACGTTTACCTAGTGTACGTATATACTGATAAGTGTCAATGTATATTCATTTTAGCTGTAGTATTTTAGAAAATCAAATGAACTGTCCATGTACAATTTTAATAATATAAAATATAGAAATTCTACCCATTTGCTTTGATTTTTTAGAGGGAGTTATAATTGTTATGATAAAATACAAATAGGAATATTTTTATTTCAATGTTCATCGTAACAGTATGCTATTCTATTTCATTATTTCCTTGGATGATCACTTTTCAAATATATTAATCACCTCGTAGCTAAAATCACAAAAAAGATTTTTACTCTCAACATTAAATAAAACTTTACCATAGTCTCACTTCTATGTTGGATGTAGTAGGATGTCTAAAATCATCTTGAAATGAGAGCAGAGAATTATATAACTGAGTTTGGTAGATTGACAAGCTCAGTACAAATGATATTAGATGGACCATCTGGGAAGATCCGATAGTTGTTTTGGTTATGAATTTGGCAGATGATGGGAAAGAAGCAGTAATACAGAGTTCATTGGATGAGTGTGGGGAATGATGCAAGGGCTGTCAGTTCTAACTGTTGTTATTACATGTCAGAGACAGAATTTTAATCCCAGTTTAATAAATTGTACCAAATACAATACTAATAATATGCAGACTGCTTTCATGAGAAGATCATGGTCCTTAGTGTGATATTAAGGCACAGTGTAGGAAATTTTTCTTCTTCCAACTTTTTTTTCCCAGCTTGTGGTGTGTGTTTGTGTGTGTGTGTGTGTGTGTGTGTGTGTGTGTATTTCAAGTTGGTCAGAAAAGGCAAAAAGAAACATACTAACAATTGATTTAGCCCTATGCCAATAATTTCAATTTTTTTCTTTGTATGTGAACATTGAAAATAATGAGGCAAATAAATGGACAGCAATACCACTCACTTATCAGTATTTTTCTGCCATTAATTTTTTTTTAATTGGACTTTTAAATTAGTACTCTATGAGGATTTGAGATATCTGGATAATTCCCAGTCTCTGCCACATATTATTTCCACCCATTTTTTATCGATGTTAAATATCTCTAATACAAAAATAAAATGCAATTAAATTTTAATTGTTTAAATTCTTCTCCAGACAATCACTTCTTTTGTTTCAATTACAGTACGATATAGAAACAGTTACTTGCCTATAGGACATCTCTACTTGTATACCCATAGACACTTAAAATCACACTTAATATATTCAAATTGAGTTTATCCCACTGAAATAGGCTGAAATTCTGTATTCCCATCCCACTGAATGCTGCCTCACTTTGCCCATTTACTTATCCTGAAACCTGGGAGTTAGAATTCATTCCTTCTTTCATATACCCCATAAGCAATCAAACTCTTAATCACGTATGTTATGTTGTTAAAATCTCTTTCAAATACATCTCATTTTATACAACCTGCCATTGTCTTGTTTAGGAAAGACTGAACTCTTCCTATTTAACTAGTCTCCCTGACTCCAGGCTGTCTACCCGCTTCTCAACCCATTCTCATCTCTTCAGCCAAGGTGACTTTTGAAAGCAATTTTTAAAATGATGTCCTTTAAAAAAAATGAATCATCGTTGTCCTTAGAATAATGTGTAAAATTCGTATAGACCTGTTTATTTCTCCAGCTTGATCTCTGCTATCGCTTCCCTTATTATCTTCGTTTTCACTTTATAAATGTTTAAGCTGTAGAAAAATGCTTTCGTATCTCTTACCCTAGAGTGCTTCTTTTTTTCTCCTCCTTCCTTCCTTCATTCCTTCCTTCCTTCTGAAAGAAAAACACATTTTAAAAATAATATCATTATGGTTTTTAACTATCTTTCTGTCAATTTCTTAGTTGAAATCTCTTCCTTCTAGAACTCTCTTCCATAAGAAGATGATCTATTTTGGGCTGAGTTCGGTTCTCCCCCAAAAGATATATTGAAGTCCCAACCTTCAGTTCCTCAGAATGTGCCTTATTTAGAAATAAGGTAGTTACAAATGTAACTCAATAAGACAAGGTTATACTGGGGAGGAGTAGGCTCTTAATCCAGTTTGACTAGTGTCCCTATCAGAAGAGAAGAGAGACACACAGAGAGAGCACCGGTGAAGACATGTTCAGAGATTGAACTGCTGCATCTGCAAGTCAAGGAAAGCCTGGGACTATCACAAGCTGGAAGAGGCAAGGAAGCACGGTCTCACTGAGCTCACTGTGGCTTGAGGAGGGAGCATGACCTCATCAGGCGGTTATGGTGGCCTAGGAAACTAATGCACCTCTATCTTAGATCCTCTTTTGGCACTTGCCTTTAATTTTTTAACCTCTACCAGATTATAATTTCAGTTTAGAAGAGTAAGAATTTCTTTTTTAGTCATTCAATATAACTAGGGTAAAGACAGTACTTGCCAACCCCAAATAATAATTCAATAAAGATTCAAATATGATTCATAAAGACACAAAAATTGGTATTGGTATTTTTGATTATATGAATGAATAATGGCATTACTAGGAATACATATCTATGAGTGTGTTTACTATGTGTATATGTATGTACCTGTGTTTGTATATATACATTTTTCACACTAGGTAACACA
Organism: Rhinopithecus roxellana; assembly: GCF_007565055.1. Taxonomy (NCBI): domain Eukaryota; kingdom Metazoa; phylum Chordata; class Mammalia; order Primates; family Cercopithecidae; genus Rhinopithecus; species Rhinopithecus roxellana. Next base: position 29,278,832 of record NC_044550.1, on the reverse strand, counting down.
TCATACATCCTGCAAGTAGAAATCAATCGTTATTTTCTCTCAGGAAATAAAAAGAAGGATATAAAAACAGTCACACAATGAAATAGCTATTTAAAATTATTGGATCCCATAATATTGGTGTTTCTAAATTCATTATAATATGATGGACAAACATAGTCTCATGTGGGGGGAAAAAAAGGTGAAAATAAGTAAAAAGTGAAAAAGAAGCACCACTAATAAATGTTCTCCCAGAATAGCTAAAAATTGCAAAATCCAAGGAAGCTGAATGCTAGCAAGGATGCAGCAAAGTCACTTTCTTATGAGGCAACTACTCTGGAAAAGTTTAGTATTATGTTATACAAATAGTCTGTGACCCAGCCTTTTTACTCCTAGAAATATAATTTGGAGAGATGTGTATATATTTTCACCAGGATACATATTCAAATATGTTTATAATAACATTGTTTATAACAACTAAATAATGACCAATCTTGTCAGGGGTTTACTCATGTACCTGTAGTCAACGTTTGGGCAGTTGGGGACTGGCAGATGGGCCATTGGAATACACAATTTTTCACATGACCCCACATCCCTGTGTGGACTGGCTCAAGTCTACTCACATGGTGGCCATGAGATTCTTAGGGTCAAGAGAAATCAGGCAAATCCTCTCCAGGCACAGGTGCAGAACGATAACACTATCAACTCTGCCACTTCCACATTCAGGATATAAATAATTTTCTTACAGTGAAAAACATGTTTAATTTCATCATTTAATGTTGTTAAATTTTTTAAAATTATGGATGAATACAAAATATTTTAAAATTTACTGGATTGTTTTAAGAGCAAGCATGTTATCTTAGAACATTGTTAAACTTTTTAATTCTAGAAGACATTTTAAAATTATTTATAGTAATATCTCAGCATATGGGAATGTTATGCTAGAGGAACAATTTTACTAGAACGTGTGATTTCATGTCACATATTAGATGAATAATATATCTGCTGATAATTGTATTCATTAATTCATTGTATAAGACACGTCTAATAGGAAGCAAAGCAAACATATATTATGAAAATTATTGTAATTTTGTTTACTAAAAATACCAAAATAGTAGGCAACATACTTTTTGTCTATATTATAATTTCAATTAAAAGGGATTTTTTTATTTTTAAAATTTATAAAATCATCTATTATTCAAAAACAAATGCTTATCCATGAAAAACAGGGTAGAGCAATCTAGAAAAGCATGTCCATGGACGTCCCATATTTTGCCATATTTGGTTTATTGGTCAGAGTTTGTTGATTTAGAAGAGAACCAATTCTTTTTTTATGGAGACAAATTATTTGTAAACAAAATTAGAGTGTACATAAATGTAAGAGGAGCTGGGGAAATTAAGTCCTGTGGAATAAAAGGAGTTTGGAGGATCGGAGAAAGTCATCAACCATGATATGCTAAAGCATCTGTGTGCATAGTTGGTTGGAGCTTACAGGAAAATTTTAGAAGCTTTGTATTTTGGACCACAAAAGTGGTTACAACACTGGGGGAGCTCATGAAGATATGTGAGGAAACTTCCATCTCTGAGAAAACTGCAGCAAAATATTTGGGAAAAAAGCATCTGAGACAGGTCCCAATCAACATACAAGTTTATTTTGCCAAGGTCAAAGAAATCTCCAGGAGACATTTTGAAGGCTTCATCAAAAAAGATGATTTTGAGAGCTTCAATATTTAGAGAAAAGCAGGCTGGATCAGAAATGGGGAAGGTATGATCACATCACTGAATCTACATGTTGCAAGAGAAAAGAAGCGGGTAGGGGAATAGCAAATTATGTTTTCATCAGGTGTTCAGTAAATCGGCACTTCATATAAGATAGTAAATATTGAGTAGCTGCATACTTATCAGTCTTAGCCAAGTTGACAAACACAATTCAACGCAAATGAAAGGGATACAATTCCCAGTCTCTACAACACTCAGTATTGGAATTTGAGAATTTTTTTCATGAATAAGGCTCATAAAATATCATAAAACTCAGCATTCCTTGGACATAATATAGGTAATTTATTAAGCATTTTATTATTTGTTGCACTTTTAGCTATTCAACAAATATCTATTGAGCAACCCAATGCCCCAGGAATGGTTTGACCTACTGGAAACAACAATGAATGAAATAAGCAAAGTCCTCAAAGGCTAGTAAGATCTTTTTTTCTAGGAATTAAAGGGTGGTGAGTGGGGAACAAAGAGGACAATGTAGTAGTTTACTAGGACTGCCCTAACAAAGTACCATGAACTGGGAGGCTTAAACAACAGAAATTTATTTTCTCATAGCCTTGAAGGCTAGAAGTCAGAGATCAAAGTGTCAGCAGTGAACCAAACCAATCTTCAGAGGCCTCCCTCCTTGGCTGGTAGATGGCCATTTTCTCTGTGAGTCTTTACATGGTCTTCCCTCTACATGTGAGTCTGTGTCCTAATCTCCTCGTCTTATTGGAACATCAGTTATATTGAATTAGGGCCCATCCTAATGACCTCGTTTTAATTTAATTGCCTATTTGAAGACCCTGTCTCCAAATTACAGTCACATTCTGAAGTACTAAGGATCACAACTTCAACATATACATTTTTTCAGGGGGTAGGGAAATAAATTTCAGCCCATGACACATGGCAAACCAAAGTTAAGTACATAATATAATATCCATTAAACTGATAAGAGAAAAAATAAGTATGGAGAAAGCAATTTATCAATTATAAAAAGTGATCCAAAAAAGTCTCTAAACTAAGGGACTGTTTGATAAGACACTTGAGAAAAATAAAGGACCGAACTCTGTGGATAGTTGGTGATGAAGCATTTCAGGCAAAGGGGTAAGTGTGAAAGTAGAGGCAGGAGTTTGCTTATTGCTTTTAAGGAAAAACAAGTCCAGGGTAGCCAGACTGCAGTGTGTAGAAGACAAAGTGACTTCAGAGGCTTCAGATGACTGAAAGGGTTTCCATAACTAGATAATGCAGAGGGTGAAGTACAGAGTGTTTTAATCTTGGAAGTGAAGTTTTCAGGTTGCTTGGTTTTTGGCTACTGGGTGGGGAGCAAAATGAGATAGAGCATGCTGCTTCAGGGAGGCCAGTTAAAAGCATCTTAGATGAGTTCCATTTCTGAAGAAATGTGAAAAGGCCACGTTTTATAGATGCTTTATTTATCAGCATTGCATTTCAATGAAAACTTGAAATCAGACATTAAAGGATCAAAATTGTTTTTAAAAGATTCCAAACTTAAACTTCTATAAATGTCCAAAAGTGTACATGATGAGGCTTTTCAACCCAGAGTTTTATTTCATTTCAATTTTTAAATGATGTAGCTATTCTTCTTTTGCTCTCCAAAGTGAAGATAATAAAATACAAAAAGAAATAATTATATTGAAAAAATTCATGAATACTGTCACTTGTTATATGAATGATAGTATAAATACATAAACAAACTTGTAAATAAAGATACACATTAAAATGTATGTTCTATTACTTTGTATATCAATCAATATAATATGAGCATAAAAGGACTCTTTTTCTGTTGTACTTTTTAACGTTAGCCGAAGTTTAGTAATAATAATTCAAGAAAACATAGTCTACATTTATTACTCATTTTTCTTTTGGAGCTGAAAATAAAGTGTGTGTGTGTGTGTGGGTATAGACATACATTCTTGCTGGGTTTTTTTCTGTTGTTGTTGTTATTTACTAATAACAGATCAATGTAGATTACTTACATGTTCATGAGTCTTTTCTGTATCAACTTATATCTGAGCTGCATATAACAATTTTTATAACAGTATACGATACAAATTCCTGAAGGCAAAATCCAATATTTTTATATTCTATTTTAAATATTCTGTAAATAATAGAAAAGCATGCAACTGTAATTTTCAATTCATTGCAGTCATAATAAAGTTTTATAAGTTTATGGACAATTATGAGACTGTATCCTTGCTTTGAATATATTTTCTGTAGTTCATTCAAGTACAATAAATTTGTGTAGTACTCTAAGTTTGTTTGTAGATTAACATCATCACGTAATTAAAAATTATAAAATTCTGAAATATTGTATCCGATTGTTTACATGATCATTTAAAATTTATTACTTGAATTTAAAAAACATAACAAGTATACCAGCTTATCACTAATGCTTATTAAAAGAAAGTAAGCAGCCTTATTCTATTCAGAATGTGATGCTAATGAGGCATACTGAATGTGTTCCTCATCTGAGCGCACACTAGAGTTCACCTACCACCCACCTCATTAAGCTCAATATGCTATCAATATGAGAAATAGAGTGGTGGATATATAAAATAAATATGAAGCAAAAATTGCCATATGAAGTCAATCTCATGTTTAACTCAAGGCTGTATTTTTTACTGTGCTTATCTTTTGTGATAAATTTCTCTGCCCAAAGTCAAATTCTCAATAACAGTTCATTGAATCCACCTATTATTTTTGGACGTATCAGACCAATTAATTTAAATAAAAATTGTTTATTGCTCTTGCAAACACCTACAAATAAAAGAGGAAAATTTGTAAAGGTGTGACAACTAATCGTATCACTTATAGTTCAAGAAAGAAAATCAAATTTAATATGATTTCCCAATAGAAATTGGATGTAGATGGTGTTAACTATGCCCACTTCATTAATAATCTCCAAATGTAATTTACACTTCTGAAATATAATAAAAATCACACAGAAACAAGTAAGAGATTGCTATTAAGTAGCTGTTTTTTAAATATTCTGTTTCTTCAAATGTCACAGCCATCATTCCAAAGTGAAAAATCAATCAAGAGTTACCAGGTACAATAATTCTAAAAGTAATGATGAGAAGCTGTTTAGTTCCCTAGTATGTACAAATACGTCATCTCGTTGTCCATATTTTCTCATTTATTGCTCTAAAATTTTTCACATTTTATATTGGAAGAAACTAGCTCAAATAAACCAAAGCACTTAATCAGGAAGGATATGTATAATGAGGTTTCACTTTTATGTATTACCTTTAAGAAGATTATAATACTAAATATTAGAAAGAGATAATGTAATCATGAGAACAAGAAAACTAGCATGTGTGTATAATTTGATAAGATATTTTATATATCATGAAATTATAGTTTTGTTCTCAAAAAAATATTATGACTTACATCATTTTGAAATTTTTATAATTAATGAAGCTGAAAGACAGACTCTGGTCTTTTTACTTTAATTCTCCTATTGTTTCCTCTATTTCTCTTTATTTATTTATTTATTTATTTATTTTTTTGAGACGGGGTCATCCAGGCTGGAGTACAGTGGTATGATCTCGGCTCACTGCAACCTCCACCTCCCGGATTCAAGCAATTCTCCTGCCTCAGCCTCCTGAGTAGCTGGGACTACAGGCGTGCTCCACCAAACCTGGCTAATTTTCATAGTTTTTAGTAGAATGAGGTTTCATCATGTTGGCCAGCCTGGTCTGGAACTCCTGGCCTCAAATGATCTGCCAGCCTTGGCTTCTCAAAGTGCTGGGATTACAGGCGAGAGACACCATGCCTGACCTCCTCTGCTTCTCAATTAGAATAGTTTACTAGATGAAAAAGTTCAGTACCAAGTAGATAAGGTAAAAATAATAATAATAAGAAGAAGAAGAAGAAAAGGTAAAAAAATAAGATTCCTAAAGTAATTTTTCCTGAAAAACACATTTATTTAAAATAAAATAATACTATAGCAGGCAACGGACAGGTTGGAACTTGGAAAGCCCCTAATCAACTAACTGGAGAATATCTGTGTCTCATACACATCACAAAGATAATTAAGGATTATCTCAGGTCTAGCACAGAGAATTTCAAAATTTAGGAGAGTAGTGACAGTTAACCTGGGTCACTAGGTAGGAATATTATTTTCTGTATTTTATTATTAACTTGTTTTGTTTTTTTTGCAGGCTGGGATATATATGGGAATAGGCACACTGATTCTTTAGTTGGGCAGAGAGCTCACCTTGGGACCACTGCCAAGAACCCTGAACATCATACCAGTCTCTATGAGACAATCGAGAGGCAACCACGACAGACACTGTGTCCACTGCCCACATCATTATCTGACTTACAACTTTGCATGTTTTATAGCTGCTTGAAGAGTTAAGCATAGGAAAGCAACTTGGAATAAAAAGTAAATCATTATTCTCACCAATGGTCAATATTAGTAGAGACTCTACCTTACTGTTGTGACTTACCAGAATGTATGGGATATATAATAGCAAAACTGGTGTTTAGTTAAATAGTAAGAAACGTTAACTAGAAATGTTTACTAAAAAGATAGTTAAAACAAATGGAATAATCATTCAATTCAAAAGTTAGATGGGGAATAATATTAAAGGCAAACTTGGCCGGGCGCGGTGGCTCAAGCCTGTAATCCCAGCACTTTGGGAGGCCCAGGCGGGCGGATCACAAGGTCAGGAGATCGAGACCATCCTGGCTAACACGGTGAAACCCCGTCTCTACTTAAAAAATACAAAAAAACTAGCCGGGCGAGGTGGCGGGCGCCTGTAGTCCCAGCTACTCGGGAGGCTGAGGCAGGAGAATGGCGTGAACCCGGGAGGCGGAGCTTGCAGTGAGCTGAGATCTGGCCAGTGCACTCCAGCTTGTGTGACAGAGCGAGACTCCGTCTCAAAAAAAAAAAAAAAAAAGAAAAGAAAAAAAAAGCAAACCATAACAAATATAAGTGCATAAAATAATGAAGTAGAAAAAAGAAATTGATTAAACTACTAACCAAGTGCAAGAGCTGTTCTTTTCATTAAAAATAATGAGAGATTACCACTGAGTTAACATAGTCAAGAAAACATACAGATAATTTGAAAAGAAAATGAGAATGAGATAATATGAATAAACACTCGTAGAATAAAAAACACATGAGTAAACTTTTCTAAATCCTATCAAAATAAACATGAACATTTTGATGATTTGTAAGGAAACTATGAATTACAGAAACTAATCCCAAAATAGAACTAAACAAGTATTAACATCAGTAAATATTTCTCAATAGCTGTTCATAAGAACTGTTTGGGGTTTTTAATCAATGAAAATGGCCAGGTTGTAACTGTAAAAATTAAATCACAATCTCTGAAGTATAAAATCAATTTTCCAGTTTTTAACTACCCAGTTTAGTACCTTTCAAAGCTACAGTTGATGAGACAACAGAAGAGGAATAATTATCTGGCTAAGTGCAAAAGAAATGAGAAAAGCCGAAGCCATCAAACCGTTATGGTAATATTGTTAACAGCAAGGGGAAGAGAGATAGATCCTTAGTCAACATTTTCAAATATCATCATCTGCATGATTGTGAAAAAAAAATCAGAAACACTACAAACAGTTGAATTACTTTCTTTCTCTTTCTTTCCATTTCTTTCTTTCTCTCTTTCTCTCTTTCTCTCTCTCTCTTTCTCCCCTTCCTTCCTTCCCTCCCTCCCTCCTTCCTCCTTCCTTCCTTCCTTCCTTCCTTCCTTCCTTCCTTCCTTCCTTCCTTCCTTCCTTCCTTCCTTCCTTCCTTTCTCTCTCTCTCTCTTTCTCTCTTTCTCTCTTTCTCTCTCTCTCTCTCTCTCTCTCTCTCTCTCTCTCTCTCTCTCTCTCTCTTTCTTTCTTTCTTTCTTTCTTTCTTTCTTTCTTTCTTTCTTTCTTTCTTTCTTTCTTTCTTTCTTTCTTTCACAGGGTATTACACTGCCACCCAGGCTGGAGTGCAGTGACACAATCACAGCACACTGCAGCCTTGACCTCCTGGACTCAAGTGATCCTCCCACCTCAGCCACCCCCAACTCCTACCCCGGCCCTGAGTAGCTGGGACTAGAGCTCTGCGCTACCATGCAGGGCTAATTTTTGTAGTTTTTGTGGAGACAGGGCTTATCCATGTTGCCCAGGCTTGTCTCCTGAGTTGAAGTGATCCTCCCGCCTTGTCCTCCTAAAGTGCTGGGATTACAGGTGTGAGCTGCCATGCCTGGCCAAATTTCTGATTCATAATTTAAGAAAAACTAAAAATAATAGACACACATACATATTCACAACATTTTTAAAAGAGAGAAAAATTATGCTCTTATGGAATAAAAAAGAAAAATGAGTTCCAATCTGCACAAAATATGTATCTATGAAGGACAAACCCAAACAAAACAGAAAACAATTTAAATGTATAATACAGGACAACATTTGAAAAAGAAAATGAAACAGATCTGTAGATGGGAACAGGACACTGTTCTCTGTACAAAAATATTAATAATAATAGCAAACAGTAAGACATATAGTCCAGTAAACTCATTGCACCTCATGGAAAAAGGCAGAACCTGGGATGCATGTGACAAAATCAAATAAGTTTTAAGAGTGAAATAAATTATTCTCCATATTGCAATCTTGCATTCTTAAGTGAAAAATATCCTATGAAGCGTTTAAATGTAGAACAGGTGAACCAAAAGTTTTAAAACAAACTATTGTTGAAATATAAAGTGAACAGCCAAAACATTTCACTTTTTTTTTTTTTTTTTTTCAATTGGGGGAGCACAATTCCCAGGATTTTTCTTGGAGAATTTTTTCAAGTACTGTATCAGTTTGGGTATTGTCTGCTTCATGTCATTTTCTTAAACAAAAAGGATAATTTATCATCTCTGACTAGCAGGCAGGACAAATTTCAGAATGTTTTCTTTGTCACCTTCCCTGTGTCAGTTTTGTCCTTTGGTAAACAGTCGTGGTATCTCCAGGTACTACATCAAGATAAAGCAATACTGAGATTTAGAAAAGGACCATCTTTACTTACAAATATGCTCTAAAATGGAAAACGTTTTCCTAGAGGCCCCATAGCACGTGACCTCTCATTACTCTTTGCTCAGAATTATGTGATATTTGCACCCATAAAAATCAGAAGCGAGAAACTTATTAGCAAACTGTCAAATGGGACAAAGTATAATAATTCAAAATATATAAAGACATATACCAAATAAAAGGTAAATTATTTCTCTAGTGCTACACTTGATAAAAAGATTACCAGGCATAGTACATAGTGTTCATGTGGAACCCCCAAAAAATATGGATATAGAAATCTAAGAATCAAAGAGATGTAATTTCAATTATGCCTTTGGTACAATTCTATACAATTAGAATAGAGTTTCTACCATCAAGAGCATATAAATATTCATAAGCATTGATCATACATTAAGAAATAGAGATTTAAATATTCCAAAAATTAAAAATAGTAAAATTATATCTGATCTTCATGTAATAAAATTATCAACCTGTTATAAACATATAAAAAATACCAACATCAAGAATAATTTTAAAATACTGTAAACATTTGGAACTAAAAAAATTATTTATTTATTAATTTATGTATCCTCTTTACAACCATTTACCAAACAACTACCACATAACATGTATAATGCAAGGAGGATGCAATTATGACAAAATACATAACATCCATCTCCTCCATGAACCTTGCATTCTAATGGAAGAGACTCACAAATGGCTGAGGGTATAACAGGACATGATATTTTAGATACTGTGGTAACATAAGGCTATTTTGAGAAGTGTATTTTTGAACACCGAATGAAGTGTAACAGTGAGCGATATGAATATCTGGAAAAGAGTATTCCAGACAAGGAAACTATAAGTATAATGCTTTTGAATATTTATGGAATTGATACATTGGAAGAACAATCGAAAGGATAAACTGGTTGATACTGAGTGATGCAGTGAGATTTGCCATGTCTGTATATGTGTGAATGCATGTCCATGTGTACATATATAATTTTACATATCAATGTATGTATAAATTTTGGATAAAATATAATTTTGTTTATATAATTTTATTATGTGCATATAATTTACTTGATTCATGTATTTCTCTCTACTTTTTTTTGATGGAGTGACAAGACAGTATTATCTTTATGCTATATAGTTCTTATCTTATTTCTTGAAGCACGTGATGAATATGTGGTTGTACCACTTTATGTGACACTTTGCTTGATCAGATAATTTATATTAAATTAATCTAGTTTCTCCATTATAATGTTTTCACTTGGAACATAATTTCTAAAAAAAAAAAAAAAAAAACAGAAATACCTCATGAATTAGATTGAGATAGAAATAATGGAGAAGGAAAAATGACAGCAAGAATCTGGATGGTCAATTAAGTGAGTTGTATGCCATTTGCTGTAATAAGTACTTGGGGAGAAGCAGACATTGGAATGATTAAAACTTCATTCATAAATTGGATTTATTTTTGGTGCATGTTAACATTTAAGCTTTGAAATGAATCTGAAATTCAGAGAAAAGCTCAGGAATAGAGATATGAAATTTGAGGGTCATTGGATTGTAGACAGTTTCCTATACAAGTGATTAAAGAAGGTAATCTTAATAGCAAAATACTGTACTAAAAAAGAAGAAGAAAAAGACTCAGATGAAATATCATAAAACATCTCTTGATTTATTGGTTAGAAAAATTATAATATTTAACTTTTGAGACTTATAAGCAATGGTCATTTAGACGAGACGAAATCCTGCAGGGTGTAATGTATCAAAAGTTGGGAAAGTAAGTGCAGAAAACGGGGTGGTCAGCTGGAATAAACATCGCTTAAAGGTCAACTTAAATAGGAACAAGAACTGACATTTGAATTTGGAAATGGAAGGTCATTGTCGACCTTGGCAGTAGAAATTCTCATTCCAGAGATGGATGTAAGAGCTCTTTTGAAATGTTGATTCCAGAGATCACACGACAAAAGGAAGTGGGGATACCAAATATAGACAACACTAGTGACATATTTATACTATGAGGTAAAAAATGAACCAGTACCTGGAGATGCCTGTTCTGTCAAGAGAATTTTGTTGTTTTAAGATGGAATGTATTTTACCATATTTACATTCTAATTGGAAGAGCCCAGGAAACAAAGGAATATAGACAATGTAGAAGAAAGAAAGGGTGATTATATAAGAAATGGCCTAAATCGGGAGAGTTTATAACTCTGGTGAACAAATGGAAAGACTGATTATAGACAGAGAGATCCAAGAAATATTCATTCTAATAGAGTTAGGTAGAAAGGCAGACTTTTTGGTCAAGGAATGTGAGACTAGTTTTCACATTTTCTTCATTTTCTTATAATAAATGTAAATGTCAATTGAGAATGGGAGGAAAAGAAAGGGTAGTATGTCTTCATTTGAAGGGTAGCAAAATAACTTGAGCAGTAAAGCATATTAGGAATTGTTAGAACCACTTAGGGTCCACTGACGTTGAGATAATGTATTTAGAATGAGACCATGCTGTGTGATTGAGTGCGTGCAATGACAATCAAGTGTTCACTTGCAGATATAGAAAGAGAGTTACACACAAACAGACGTGAGACTTTGAAAAGCAACAGATTATTGTGGGAGAGAGAGGTAGGGGAAATAGCTAAGTGAGCAAGCAGAGATTGTAATTGTGGATTAACATAGAGGAAAGTGAGAACATGACAGAAATAGATGGTCACTGGAAAGATGGTAAGCTCAACTAATTAAAAATACATATATCAGATTATTTTTTAAATAAGATATTTCATATATATTTGAACTGTTTTATCTACTCACCAATGATCTAACCCTGACATAGACATGCAACCTAGATTTAACCGTTGACCTGAATTTTATGCTAATGATTTCTGAGTGTGTCTATGTAAGTTTACTAAACATATGTATCCTTGTTTTAGCCTTTTTACAAATATGTGTTATAATATTTTTTGTATCCTTCTGCAGCTCCTTGATTTTAAGCTCAGCTATATAACAATTTTGGTGGGTGTTACTTTATTTAGTATTGCTAAATTTGAGAGTCTGATGAATCTTTTTCTATATCATTCAGTCTACCATATTGACTTAATTATGATAAAAAATTATTTTAAAATTAGTACTCAACCATCAATTCCTAATTTAAATAATATTTCTTTCCTGGGAATCTTCTCAAATCCTTTGTCCAGGACTTCTGGCTACTTTTTATATCTATAGCATGTGGTTAATATCTCTCTTCTAGAATTTATGGTATTTTTTATTGTGGTATTTACATATATATATATATATATATATACAGAATGCTTGCTTGCATATGTATTCATAATATAAATTCTTATTCCAATTCTTATTCTTATCTCTAATATAGAATAATGTAATTGCTACCACTGAAATGGATTCAGCTTTGTAACTGCAAAAGACAAAATCTAGGGTCCCACTGTCAAAGGGTGATTCTTGAACGTTGAGAGGATGGTATCTGTCGCTGAAGATTATCTGAAACTTGATGGCCTGAAGGTGAGAGGAGACAAACCAGGTTCTTAGATTTAGAAGAAAAGAGCAACTGTCAAAGACTTATAGTTGATTATAAACCACCTTTTGAAGAGGATCAAAACAATTGTCTGTAGATGACAAAACATAGTACAACAGCTACAGTTAGACATAATTGGCAGGAAATTTGTTACCTCTGTGGAACAAAATAATTTAACGTAACAATTATAATGATTACTGATAATGTATACTAAGTTATATAAGAATTATAGGAGTTTCACATCATTTTGGAACATGTACCAAGAACACATTCATAATGAACAGATTAATGCTTTAATAAAGTTCTGTTGTACTATTACTCCAGTGCTCAATTTACAAAATCCTGAATAATACCCCTTTGACTTTAGCTGATATGATTACACACAGAATTTCTTTTATGAGATAAACTTTTCACAAACCTTCCACAATGTGCTTAAAACTTCAGCTTTATCCTATCTAACTTATAACAATCCTTTAACCCTCTAAACTAGGCAAAAATATCTACATTCTCATGCCTTCTTATAACCTTTTACCAAAAGCACATTTCACTTTCTGTACACATCTTCCATTTAAAACTACTTTTCCAGTAGTCTCAAGTACATGTTAACACTGTTAACTCTTAGCACCTGTTACTTTTGGTGAAAAACCTGGTAAGTAAGTGATTCTAATTACATATTAGGTGTGAAGCCTAGGACACCAGACAGAAGTTCAGATAAGGTGTGAGTCTTTCCAGCATAGCTAGAGAGCATGAGTAACTCTGTATGTCCCCAGTCCTTACTTAGAATTTGATGGCTTTAAAGCAGGAAACTTGTGCTGTTAAGAGTCATAGTAGCAGTTAATGACCTTAAAATATTTAGTAGACCTAATTCGCTTTAAATTTGTATGACATTTCTTTCCTAAATTCACTTTCACATTTTTTTTATGATATAAATAGACCATCAACAACATGCTTGAACTTTCTTTTCAAACAACCAGTCATTTTACTTTAGGACAAGAGTTTATCATACAAGATCATTTTTTCATACAAAATATCTTTTCTTTATAAAATATCTTATTCCAAATCCCTCTTTACCTATGCTTTTGATTAAGGAAGTCATTTTCCTTCTATTAGAAAGTTAAGGCTTGTTGCCATGTGAATCCTGTGAATGGGGAGTAGATAAGGAGGTTATCTGTACACTGTAGGAGTTATCCCCCCTCAAGAGATTCCTTGGTTAGATTTTTGCTAGGGCTTGTTCAAATAAGTGTGGGCTATTTCTAAACCTCTGAGGTAGGACTGTCCAGATTAAAGTAATTCATTAAAGATTTAGGTAGTTTTCCCAGGAGAAATAGGGCTGTTAGAGGGAAAGATGAATTTAGAGGTTGGATAAATATTAAGTAAGCACCCATTTAAAAAGTATATTTTTGGCCCAAAGTGGTGTGAATCTTTTCTCTGGAGAGAGGGGGTGCCATTTGCCCCCATTACCCAACAGGATTTGGAGAAGAGTTGCTCAGGTAAGGAAATTAGCACAGAGTAGGCAGCTTTTGAAACCAAAAGGTAGAATTATAATTTTACCTGCTGCCTCCGAAGTTGCCCTTGGATTTGTACTTTTAATGACAGCGTTTAATTTGGAAGCCACCAAGAGCAGAGAGTCCTTTCAGCTCAAGGCCATCAAGGGTTGGGATTCTATCCCAAGGGCCCTTCCGTTCTCAGGGCAGCCTTTTTTTCCAGTGGCTGAGCTTATGGCAGAAGGGCAAGCCATGTGTGACTTCCTCTTATTAGTCTGCATTCTGCATTCCAGAAGTCTGGCTTCCCACATCAATTGTAACTACCTGAAGTAGTCTCCTTAGGGCAACCTGGAGGGGGCTGGAGAGCTTGCAGAGCAGCCAGTAGGTGAGCCTGCCTCTTGATGCAGCATTTTTATTCTCCTTAGCCCTGTCCTCTTTATTCTGCCCTCAGATAAAAAGGACTGAGAAGGCTAATTTGAGGATTTCCTGCATAAGCTCACTGGGTTCTAAGGCTGACTTTTGCATTTCCTCCCAGTTTATGTTTAGGCCAAAGAGTATTACAAGGGAAAACTAGTTTGTGTTTTAAGCCTGGGGATCAAACTTTTCCCTGCTCTTGGGAATGCATCTGAGGGGTATGTTCTGTGCAATATGAAGACACGAGTACCCATGTGTGAAGAGACAGCAGATGAGAAAAACATGAAAAGAAAAAGGAAGGATTCCATTCTTACTTTCCTGTTATCCTAAATAGGGCTTCCTCCACTTATCCTTAGGGTTTCAAAATGAATAGTCTTACTGTGTACCTTTAACCTTGGTACTATCTGGTCACAATTACCCACTGGAGAACACAGGAGACACTAGAGTGAACAGGGGGTCCCAGTTTGCCCTTGGCACTCTGGAATGAACCAGTCGTACTGGGTACCTTAGTCTTGCCTTCATCTCTATTCTGTGGTAATCTATTAGCCTGAAACCAATCTTCCTCTCTATCCTATGGGTCTTTTGTACCTGCGGCCTTGGGCCAACCTACAGTCTTGTCCCCATGACCTTATAGTGACTCTTACTTGGAGCAGTCTAGCAAAAAAACGATTATCTCCTTTCTCAAATTTCCATTTCCCATGTTTTTTAAGTAGACAAGAAGCCAGTTTTTCAGCTAATGGCCACAAGGTGGCTGGACTTTCCTCCCATTGAATCTGACCTTGAAGGTCTTGATGCATAATGAGAAGGGTGTGGAAGTGATTAGAGAAATGGAGGCTACTGCAGGAAGTGGGAGTATGCAAGAAGAATACTCATGGAAGCCCTCAGATGCTTGCAAAAACAGTAGCCTTGGATTCCAGAGGGCAAAATTTATTTGATCTCTCAACATAAAGGGGACTTGAGGCTTGGGGTAAGATCTCACAAATGGCAAAAGAAGAAGTGTCCTTTTCCTATAAGAATGCTAACTCAAAAAAAGCAATTAAGTAGTGTATTAGTCCATTTTCATGCTGATGATGAAAACATATCCAGGACTGGGTAATTTATAATGAAAAAGAGGTTTAATGGACTCAGAGTTCCATGAGGGTGGGGAGGCCTCACAATCATGGCAGAAGGTAAAAGGTACATCATACATGGCAATAGACAAGAGAGAATGAAAGCCAAGCAAAAGGCGTTTCCCCTTATAAAACCATCAAATCTCAGGAGACTTATCCACTGCAGTGAGAACAGTATGGGAGAAACCGCCCCCCTGAATCAATTTTCTCCCACTGGACCGCTCCCACAACATGTGTGAATTAGGGAAGCTACCATTCAAGATGAGATTTGGGTGGAGACACAGCCAAACCAAATCATTCTGCCCCTGGTCCCTCCCAAATCTCATGTCCTCACATTTCAAAACTAATCGTGCCTTCTGAGCAGTCCCCCAAAGTTTTAAGTCCTTTCAGCATTAGCTCAAAAGTCCACCATCCAATGTCTTATCCAAGACAAAGCAAGTCCTTTCCACCTACGATTCCAGTAAAATCAAAAGCAAGTTAGTTACTTCATAGATACAATGAGGGTATAGGCATTAGATAAATAAACCTATTCCAAACGAGAGAAATGGGCCAAAATGAAGGGGTCTAAAGGCCCCATGCAAGTCCAAAACCCAGCGGCTTTTCCAGGTTCACAGTGCAAGCTGTTTGTCAGTCTACTATTCTGGGGTCTGGAGGATGGTGACCCTCTTCTGACAGCTTCACTAAGCAGTGCCCCAGTGGGGACTCTATGTGGGGCCTTCAACCCCACATTTTCCTTCCATACTGCCCTAACAGAGGCTCTCCATGAGGGTCCTGTCCCTGTAGCAATCTTCTGCCTGGACATGCAGGCATTTCTAATTCTTGACTTCTGAGTACCCACAGGCTCAACACCAAGTGGAAGCTACCAAAACTTGGGACTTGCACCCTCTGAGGCTATATCCTGAGCTGTACCTTGGCTCTCTTTAGCTAGAAAGGCTGGGATGCAGGTCACCAAATCCCTGGGCTGCACATAGAGGGGGGAACCTGGAACCAGCCCATGAAATCAAAGGTCTCTGACATGCCCTGGGAGACATTTTCCGCATTGTCTTGAGGATTAACATTTGACTCCTCATTGTTTATGCAAATTTCTGCAGTTGGCTTGAATTTCTTCTCAGAAAATGAGTTTTTCTTTTATATTGCGTCATCACGCTGCAAACTGTCTGAAATGTTATGTTCTATTTCCCTTTTAAAACTGAATGCTTTTAACAGCACCCAAGTCACCTCTTGACTGCTCTGCTGCTTAGAAATTTCTTCTGCTAGATACCCTAAATCATCTCCTTCAAGTTCAAAGTTCCACAAATCTCTAGGGCAGGGGCAAAATGCTACCAGTCTCTTTGCTAAAACATAGAGTCACCTTTACTCTAGTTCCCAACAAGTTCCTCATCTCCATCTGAAACCACTCAATTTGGATTTCATTGTCCATATCATTACCAGGATTTTGGTCAAAAGCATTCAACAAGTCTCTAGGAAGTTCCAAACTTTCCCACATTTTCCTATCTTCCTCTGAGCCCTCTAAACTCTTCCAACCTCTTTCTGTTGTCCAGTTCCAAAGTTGTTTCCACATTTTTGGGTATCTTTACAGCAGTGCCCCAGTTTACCAGTACCAATGTATTGTATTAGTCCATTTTCACACTGTTGATAAAGACATACCCAAGATTGGGTAATTTATAAAGAAAAAGGTTTAATGGACTCATAGTTCCATGAGGCTGGAGAGGCCCCACAATCAAGGTGGAAGGCAAAGGCACATCCTACATGATGGCAGACAATAGAGAATGAAAGCCAAGTGAATGGGATTTCCCCTTATTAAACTATCATATTTCATGAGACTTATTTACTACTATGAGAACCATATGGGGGAAACTGCCCCCATGATTCAATTATCTCCCATTGGGTCCCTCCCACAACATGTGGAAATTATGGGAGCTACAATTACAGATAAGATTTGGGAGCTACAATTCAAGATAAGATATGACAACCAAATCATATCAGGTGGAGTTCTTAAAGGGCCAGAGTGAGGTCCTATGGCAGGAGGAAAAACTGCTTCAAAAGCTACCAAAAGACATTTCCCTGGGTGAAAAGCATATGTTAAGTCATAAGGAGCCGGCAGAGCTGGGGTTCCAATTAGTGTCTGTCCCAGCAATAAGCCAGCAGACGGGAAAGTTTTGGACATCATCACAGCTGGTAAGGTAGAAACAAACATAAATCTCAGGAGATACCCGCAAGGGCACCTATGTCTTTACTCCTGAAGAAATGCAGCAAGAGCTGTGGGTACACGAATAACAGGGAGTGTGTGTATTTAAGGCAGGGAAGGAAGAGACAAGGCATGCTAAGTGAAACCAGAGAAGAGACTGACTTGCCCCTCCCGAGATGGATGGTCCAGCAGATGCACAAGGGTATTAAGGAGTACACACAAAGGAAACAGGAGGATAAGTGTGCAGGTTTTGGGGAAAGAGCTGATTTTATTTGAAAAAGCAGATGAAACCCTAGACACTGCATTTACTTAGGCTTTAGCCCTATCACTCTCACGAGTCTCCTGTCCAGGAGGGCCTTAAATGTCTCAGGTCATCTCGTCATGGACTCCAAGGTCCTTTCCACTCCCAGCAAGCCACCTGTCAGTATGAACTGAGAGATCAGCTTGGGGGAGTGGAACCACTGTGGCTGAGAAGGATTGTTCTGATGTTCTGAGTGTTGGTTAGTAAGCAGGAGAATGAAAGAGAAGAAGGAATGTGCACACAGGGGTTGAATGCCTCCAGCTGAAGAAGGCAAAGCGTAGAGGTATCTTACCTCTAGGGAACATATCCTAGTCACACTGTATGGTAAATCCATACAGGTCTGCAGCAACTTCATTTCTGGCCTCTTCAAAATAAAGAATTTTACTGAGGGGCATAAGGCAGAGGGAGAGACTGAAGCAAGTTTTAGAGCAGAACTGAACATTAAAAGTTTTAGGGCAGGGATGAAAGGAAGTAACCTACACTTGGAAGAGGGCCAAGCAGGTGACTTGAGGGAGTCAAATGCGTGTGGTTTGACCTTTGACATGGGGTTTTATATGTTGGTATGCTTCCTTGGGGATTGTGTCCCTTCTTCCCTGATTATTCTCTTGAGGTATGCTGCCCGCATGTGCGGTGGCCTGCCGGCACCGAGGAGGGGACACGTGAGCAATGTGTTTATTGAAGTTGTACCCATGCTCACTTGAGGCGTTCCTCCCTTACCAATCAAGTGTTCCCATAAGATTAATATTAGTAAACTCCACCATTTTGCCTCTTAGTGAGCATGTTTGAATCTACTTTCCCAGCTCCTGAGATCTTATTGGGAAGCTGATCACCAGTTTCAGGTTTTTCCATTTATTGGGAGACTGTCTTTTCCCTGGTGCCGGTAGTGACCAATTATTATTTTAGAGAGACAGTTTAACAACCACCTGAACATCACTTGATGGTTGGCTGACATTCCTGGTTTAGGGGCGATCTCTTGCCTGCTCATGTCTGCCTGACTACCTACTGTAGCATTCTGATGCTGGAGCTTGAAGGCCAGATAACAGGAAACAGTCAGGAGAGGGAAACGGATGTAAGGTGGGGAAGGACAATGCAGTCAAAGAAGACAGATATATGTTTTATTTATTTCTGCCTCTGATGTTGATGGAAGGCAAGGAGGCCCTTCATTATAAAGGAAAACACATACACCTGGTTCAGGAGTCAGAGAAGCTGTAGGAGGACCCAAGGGAATGTGGAGCTGTGGTGTGACCATCTACTGTTTCACCACAGAGAAACAACAATGTACATGAGGTACAGAAAGTGACTGCTGTCTCACTTTTGCCCTCCAACTCTAAAACAAGTATCTCTCTCAAGTCCAATACCACTGGAAACAAACTGGAAAGAAATTCTGGAAAATGTAGCTTATAAGCTAACACACTGGAAAGCCCTCACAAATACAGATATTGCATTTCCTTTACTATTTTTCTAGACAAATTATTTTGCATACCAAGTTTCTAGGCTATGTCTACAAATAATTTTCATAACACTAGAGTCTAAAATGTTTTGTTGTTTTTCACTACATAGGGGCGATTCACTTCTATAAATGAATGCTTCAGTTTTAAATACATTGTAATATTGAAGAGGGAACATTTCTTGTGTTAACTCATTCAAATATTTATATTAGAAATTTTCAGTTATGATACAATGACAGAAACAAAAAAATAAAATATGATAAAATAAAGATTATGATTTCTGTATATTTTCATCCAAGCTCCAAAAAGGTAAATTGGCTCATGTTTCCACTCTCTTTGTCACTTGGCCAGTGATTTATGTTACAACGAGTGAAGATTTTAGAAGGCTCTTCTAGGACAGCACATTTCCTGTCTCTCTGGAGCCAATATCGAACGTGCCTGTAAGTTACCAAAATGAGTTACTTATTTAATAATTCAGACTGAAACAAATACTGTTGTCTTTTAACAGCACCACAATTTCCTTTGAAAACTTATGTTTTCTGTATTGGATGAAATTCAAAGAAAATCTGCCTCCTTTTCCTATCAGAGGGGAAGGTGTGTAGTTCAAGCTGAGCCAATCACATTCATATAATAATTCAAAAAATAATTAATGATCATGAAGACTGCACTCATTTTTAATTCATAATAATTGGCAAAATATTAATAATATTAATATTCAAATAAAGCTTTATCAGGACAAGGTCTGCATACTCCCAGGCATTTGTATTAACTGATACTCTGCAGAAAATTTATTTTTACCCTGCCAATTCCAGCATTGTTACCGATAACAAAAGGCCATTGCTGTAAAATAACTACGGTTGCACAAAAAAAAATGAGCCAGAAAAAAATACATCCAAAGTGGCATAACATATACTCAGAGATAGACAATAATCAAAACCAGTCTAATCTGGTCAAGAGGCTGAAAGCAAGGCTATTTATCATTTAATTTCTTTCACAAATTTAAGTATGCCACATATTGTTTTGTTTTGTATGTAGTAATAGAGTTTGGCAGTTATATACAGTTAGAAGGATTAACAATATCATATAGGAAACATAGATTCAGAAACTATTTCTATAGGACTGTATTTTGGAGAAAATGAAATTGAATATAAGAGCCTTGTAGAGCAGCTGTTTTCAAAGTGTGATCTGCAGACTTGCATGGGGATGCCACAAGGTTTTTAGGGGTCTATTAGAGCAGAATTGTTTTCACATTAATATTAGGATATCTTGTTTTTGTGTTAACGTTTGCATTAATATGTTAAACTCAATGATGAGTGAAACTACTATTGGCTTAGCTTGAGTCAAAACGGTGGTACCAAACCTTTCTAGTAGTCACTGTGTTTTTCACCAGGAAGTGCTTCTTGTAAGAAAATTAAAAAAAAAGAAGCCAGTTTTCATGGTCCATGAAGATATGAAGATTAATATTAATAAATATTGGCAATGGTATTCATACATTTAATATTATGTTTGAAGAAATTAGTATGAATAAAGTACTCATGGTACATAACAAAGTACAATTTTTGCCTTAAGTGAAAGCACTTGTGTAATTGATTTGATAATTGAACTAGTTACCTTTGTAAATGAACAACAACTTTTACTTGAGAGAATGAGATGACCTGCAGTTATGTAGATTTGTGTACTTGGTGGACATTTTCTTAAATATGAACTAAGTTAGTTTGACATTGTAAGGAAAACAACTTAAAATTTGAACTTAGGGCAAACATTAGAATTATGAAAACTTGTGTCTGCCATTTTGAGCTTGACAACGTCCAATAAATTAGCATACTTTCTGATGAGAAAACTACTGAATGCAAATATCTTTATATTGTATGGTGCGATATGTCAACATTTGGATGCATTTTTATGATTCAAAGAACCAAACCCATAGTTTCCAATGACCAATGTATTATGTTACAAAATCATGTATGGGTAAAATATTAATTTAAAATGCATATAAGTGCAGTGGACTTTAATGTGAAACACTGCAAAAAGCTCAATGATATGGTTTCAGATGCTACATTAAATTAGCTTTTACGATACCATCATTGTTATGTTTAGTTGTAGTATCAAAGAAGAATATCCACAATTATCCAGAGAGACATACTTTAAAGATATCGAGAACTATTCTGTTTTTTTTACTAGTTTTTATGTTAAAAATATTTTTCACAAAAACATTAGTTTTGTTCACATATAATATGTTTCTCATTGTTCTAAGGATTACAGTAAATATTTATATTTTTAGTATTATACTTTACATTACAAATATTACATATGTTCCACAAAAATACAAATTCAATCAGGTCCTCAACAATTTGTTAAAGTTTAAAATATTAATAAGCCTAAAAAGTTTGGGAACCATTTTTTCTAGAAGGTAGAAATATACAACATATACATTCTTTGTGTTTGTAAAACTCCTCTACAATTCCATGCGATCTTTCATTTATTTTTTCAATAAAGGTTTATTGAACAGCTATGCTGTAGTAACCATTTTTGCAGGTTGTGAGATTAGAGAAGTAAACAAAAATAAACTCTTCTGTTTTTAAGGATTTTATATATTGCTGCCTTTTTGTCTCTCCCGCATAGTTACAGTGACCGCCCTCACTGAGTCCCTTCTTCCTTCATCTGCTAATGTCTCATTTACTTTGTTTTCATTGTTTTAGAATTTTGAAAATGTATTTTTAAAATCCTTGAAAAAAATCTTGACTAGGCATAATGACCACACTTGTAATCCCAGTGCTTTGGGAGGCTGTGGAGAGAGGATCGTTTGAGTCCAGGAGTTTAAGACCAGCCTGGTTAACACAGAAAGACCCCTTCTCTACAAGAATTTTTAAAAATTAGCCAAGTGCTGTAGCCCATGCTTGTAGTCTTAGCTACTCGGGAGGCTGAGCTGGGAGGATTGCTTGAACCTAGGAGTTGGAAGCTGCAGTGAGCTATAATCATGACACTGCAATCCAACCAGGGTGAAAGGAGATTCTGTCCCAAAAAACAAAAACAAAAACAAAACAAACAAACAAAAAACTTGAAATAAAATAAAATCTTGAAATAAAGAAAAATTAAAAAATAAAGACTGATCAAATTTATTTGATAGCAATAGTAGTTAAACAGAATCAGTCCTTCAATTCTGATAAACTTCATTTTTATTCAAATACATCTGACTTTATATATGCTCTCAAATTTTTATTACAAATATTTCCAGGGTTCTCTGCATATCTACATATGCCTTAGCAGGTGGCCTGCCTTGCTCAGAATCAAGTCTGAATTGTGGAAAGTAGGTCAGTTAGGCAAACAGATACTGGAGAGTTTTTCGTAACCAATTTTGATTTCGCATAGATTTATGTATTGTATTAAAAGTATATTGACATTTATCAAGAAGTAAGTCTATGATTCTCTAATTGGAGAGTAAAATGATAAAATTGTAAAAGGAACTGGGAAAAATATCAGCAGAATTATTAAATATCTAGAATTTAGAAAATTGTGAGAGAACATAGTGTCAGACACAAGAGAAATTTTGTTTGTTTGTTTTGTTTTTGTTTTTGTTTTGAGATAGAATCTGGTTCTGTCTCCCAGGCTGGAGTGCAGTGGCGCCATCTCGGCTCACTGCAAGCTCCGCCTCCCGGGTTCACGCCATTCTCCTGGCTCAGCCTCCCGAGTAGCTGGGACTACAGGCGCCCGCCACCAAGCCCGGCTAATTTTTTGTATTTTTAGTAGAGACTGGGTTTCACCGTGTTAGCCAGGATGGTGTCCATCTCCTGACCTCGTGACCCGCCCGCCTCGGCCTCCCAAAGCGCTGGGATTACAGACGCGAGCCACCACGCCCGGCAGATACAAGAGAAAGTTTAAATGATCTAATGCTACAACAATTTTAGGGAAATATATTTGCTCATATATATTAGTATAATTGTATCTAATTAGTAAGACTTTTTAATTGTTATTAATTGGACAGTTTCTTCAAGTTGGCTGTAAAACCCTTCCAGGAAAAGTGGTTCTATAAAAGTAAAAATAACTCTAAGCTAGGAGAAGATCTGAGATAGCAATTCCTATTCTTCCACTCAACTTTCAAAAGTTGCAAAATATCTATTGCTGTGTTTTGAATTTTTCAAAATTTTTGTAATGATACTCTATATACAAATTTGTGAAAGACAAATTGGTATCATATTAAATATACTTTGTGAAATATTACACAATTTTAAGTAGACATTGTGTTTTTGAAAAATATAACCTTTTATATTTCTTTTATTCTAATTTTCTCTCCCCAGCTTATCTAGCCAATTTAAATGCAATTCTCACCAAATGATAATGACCTAATTTGCATCTTTAGTATGTTCCTTATCACAAATTTATAACCAAGAAAATGATCAACTATGTTGTAAAAATGTGACAGATATCTACACAAGGAAATAACCCTAAAGTAATCTGCTAAAAATTTGAGACTGAAAAAAAATAAATAAATAATAGAAAGTTATAGGACAGGATGACATAACAAGAGAGTCAATTAAGAAAAAGTAGTGATGAACTTATAAGCATAATTTGACAAATTGTAATACAGTTAACTTGTCTTTAAATTGGCAGTCCTAACTTTTACAGTATTTTGTGTTAAGGTCTCTGAAGACCTACTGATATTTGTGAATATGAACTTGGATCACAATAATTTTTTCTAAAGGGGTGTGGAGAAACATTTCTTAGTCATTCCATTTAACTTTCAATCAAACCAAGTATTACTGCTTATTGCAAATAATGTATTTTGGAAATGAATCTGAAGAAGCAGTTTTTCTTATTAAACCAACATTTAGTAAATCAGCATTAAATAATTTGAAAGAAAGTAAATTTTATAATCAACTATTGTATATATGTCTGTAATTGACTGGGATGCTTATTTGACAAAATAATTCTAAAAGCCCAAATAAATTCAAAATCTACTTGTTGACACATACATATTGTATAAACAGTATATTTTGCATGTATAACATTTTGCTTTTGTTATTTCTCTGTTCTCAGCTTAGCCTCAAGTCTTTGCAGTTGCTGTTCCCTTATCCTGCAGTGCCTGGATCGCCTAGATTTTTATATGGTTCACTACCTCACATTATTTGTCTCTGATAAAATGTCATTTCCTCAATCATTTATTCTCTGACTGTCCTAGCAAAAACTCAAGTCAGCTTCCTCATGACAATTACTCACTTGATTAAAGACAACGATGAGTTATATCTTGTACCAGCTAAATATCCTTAATTCCATTACCCAGTCTTTGATGGTTTTGAATATTCTCACCATTCCTTGTTCTTCAAATTGTTATTGTACCTCTTAAAATAAATATCTAAAATTGAATAAAGTAGCACGTATGGCATGGCCAGCAAAGACAACCGTCACCTTCCTCGTTTTAAATGCTTGACTTCTTTACTATATCTTGACATTTCATTAGCATGTTTGTCAAATATATCTTCTTGTTGACTCACACTCACTTAGAATATTGAAAATTATGTACCTTAATAATGCTATAATAGTAAGCCACATTTTCCTCTCCTGATTTACAATTTTAACCAAATCTTATTTTTTCTTTCAATGACTATTTTAAATGTTGGTCAATGTATATAAAATAAAATAATATATAATTTGACATCAAATTAACAAGGAACATTAACTTTATCCTAATAACTAAGAACCCCTATCACATTTATTGTTTCCTTTGGTTCCTCAAGTGACATTTCTATATTCTTTTACCGTAACAATTGTTTTATGACCTAATGAATAGAATAAATTTGCCAGAAACATTAGTTAAAAAATGAAATTATTTAACAAATCTTGAATTACATTGTAGTATTAGAATAATGCTACATATTTAATTAATATTACTATTTATAGTTGAAAAATGTTATTAACCAAGATGTTGGAGTAATGAGCTTTTCACACCCCAAAGCTCAGTGGGGAGTTTGGCTGTAGAGGAAAATAAATTCAGTACAAAATTATCTTTTAAGCATCTAGAAGCTGTTAAAAAATAAATCGTCATAGTATTTTCAGAACCATGAAGCTGCTCATGCAGTAGTGATGAAGTGAAAAATAATTGGCATTTATGCATGTTTCATACTCAAATGGGCTTTACTGCTGTTTCAATTTTGATGTTGGAGAAAGAAACAAAAAATAATAATCAAAACAGTATAGTTTAATTATTGGAAACCACTTCGAGAAGTTCTAAATATCCTAAAGAAAAGGTAACTCCTTAGTGAATTAAGGAGTTTTTGTTTTCCTTAGTGAAAAGTTAACTCCTTAGCTAAAATCTTAATCAATTCTAGGTTTATTTTTTAGATGCTAGGTTCCAATAGGTACACTCAGGTAAAAAATTACATTAATATTGTTATGGAGAAATGACATTTGATATCATTACTGTCCACCTTGATTCCAGGACTCCGCATGCTTAACAGAATCTGTGTATTCACTATCTCTTTCCTCTTTTTCAAAGTTCATTTGTTTCATGCTCCACTTTCATGGGTAATGGAGAGGAAAAAAACTTTATGACTCACAGCATGGTAGATAACATAAGCTTCATATTTACATCAATCCTCCTTCTTCTTCAAATATCAGAAGGGTAATATGTAGGCAGGCCCAGCTGAAGGCTGCATACACACTAGGTCTATGGCACAGCTGAAGAAATTCAAACTTAGGTAACTTTGATCTTTTAATGGGGGTTGCTAGAGAAACTGACCAATTATTTACCCTAGAGGAAGACTTGGTACAGCTGTTTAATTCACAAACATCCTTGAAAAGATAGTCTGAATATCTGACATCAGACTTGCAGCAACTGGAGGCACCTATTGAAAATTGTGTCCCAACACTCTTAGGAGTTAAGATTTAGCCAGAGACCTGAATGGCAAAAAAGATCCAGCCACTGATAATCAGAGAAAGCCTCATGGGGAATGAATGCAACTGTTGCAAAGATCCTATGAGAAAAACAAAACAAAACAAAACAAAACACACTGATGATTTAGGGAAATAGAAAGATACCATAGGCCACAGGTGAAGTCTAATACCTGAGTTCAAAGTGGTTGATAGGGGTCAGATTTTATACAAGACTTCTCAAATTTTAATATGCATAATAATCACATGGAAATAGATCTTGTTAAAATTCCAATTCTAATTAAGTAGATCTGGGACAGGGTCTAAAATTCTGCATTCTAACAATGTCTGATGAGAAATGATTGTGGTGTATGTTAGTAATCCAGGCAGAGAATACTGGCTGATACAATTTAGCACACATTACACAAACAGATATAATGAATGGAATACATATGGAGGGTAATGAATGAAATAGACAAAGATTGTGAAGGAACAAAATGGATATAGAGGATAAAGGAAAGAGAATCATAAAGGAAAATTCCTAGGTATTTTGATTTTAAAATTGTGTATATAATAGCATAATTCTTTAAGATAGGAAAGATGGGAAAAAGCATCCTGAGTGTATGTGGGTGAAGATGAGAATTAAGTGTTCTATTTTAAGAAGAAATTTGAACCTAGAAGAAATTCAAGTGTGTAGAAATTCAAGTAATCAAGTAGATGGTATACACATTTACAGTGATAAAGGTCATTAACATATAGGTACCTATAGATATTACATAAATTATAGAATTAAGTTAATCTAGGAAATTCAGGAGTAAAGAAGAGCTAAACAATACTCTGAGCTTTTAAAGTTTTACCAAGGAAGGAACCAGCAAAGGGGTCCCATATGAAGCAGAAAACAGTCTTCTTCGATGACATTAACAAGAGCACTTGGTGCACTTTTTGAAGTAGGAAATTCAATGAAGTTAGTTAAGGAGAACACAGGTGGGACACAAGTAGGAACAACAAGATATAGTTTTTTTCTTCAAGTTTTGTTCTAAAGGTTCACTGTAAGAAAATAATTGTAGTTAAAAGGGGATACGAGCAAAAGTGAGAACTTCTTTACTCCTGTTTTATGATAGAAGACACTAAAGCATACTGGCACGTGAGGGGATTGATAAGAACCATGAGAGTATTTGATGCTCTTCAGAGGAGATAATTAGATTTAGGAAGTTTCTAACATAGCAAAAGGGAATATGATGCTGATAAGGAGCATAGATTTGAAAGCAGAGGAAAAGGATTCATTATAACAGAAAGGAGGGCAAACCTTGATTGTTGTCACTTAAATGAGACATTGGTTTCTTGTGATTTTTCCTCTCTTTTTGAAGTAGAAGAATGGGGGCTATTTAATGGTTAAGGAAATACAAAACAGCTGCTTTGGAGACTGAGGAAGCAAAGTCATGAAAAAATATGTGGTACCACTGGGCAACGTTTGTTGATTTGACATTTTTGATTGTTAATTTCAAGTAAGCCTGGTCAACTTTTGGTGTATCTGATTGTTTATTTTTCCAGAAATGTTGCTGCATGCATACATGAAGAAGGAAGTTAGATGGGTTTTTACCAGGAGTAAGATTATTGGATGAGAGAAAAGCGAAGGAATGAACACACTTACAAGATTCACTTTTGATAATAAGCTATGTAGGCCATGGACTCCAAATGGTGTAAGGGCAGAAGTTAGAACTTGAGAGAATTAAATTTACTGAGGGTGCTGAGTTGGAGAAATTAAAAGCAATGGAATTTGTTTAGTCAGTTAACTGTTACTTATGTCATTTTGGACTAGTCCAGCTATGATAGATTAAACACTTGTCTTCTAACAGGATAACATATAGCTACTTTTTTACAAGACTGTTGAGAAGATTCACTTTAAGTTAAAAGTCTATTATTTCTTATGTAATTTAGGACTACTGAAGGTCATAAAGTCACCATGAGGAGTTAGCATAATATCCAAATAATTTGTTAAAACTATACATTACTTGTATTAGTATTGCCTTTATACTCAAGCAAGAAAGGCCTGGAATTTTTGAGGACATAATTCATAAGCATAAACCAAAAATGTGCTTATTAAGGAGGATAAAGGAATTTCTTTCATAGTTATGGCACTCGGTGCTTGGCAGAACAACATCTATAAAATCTATACATCTACTGTAGTGATAACACCTTTCAGTCTGTAAGGAGACAGTCTTCCATATAGGACAAGAGTCCTATGACCTCTATGACCTCAAAACAAAATGCAACTGCTTCTGACTGTCATGAAGTTTGTGTATTGCATTCCTGCCAATGTTAGAGATAGATATTGATTCAGAGTGTATGTAGGATTTGAGTGATGGATGTGCTTAGATAGGAGGAAAGACAGATTAATTAACTTGTCAAATCCTTCTTCTCAGACAGCAAGAATGCAATAGATTCTTGCATAATTAGGTATTGATTCCCAGTAGTTCCAAACATCTGTTTCCTTGCTTATCTTCATGTTCCCATTTGTGATTTCAGAGGAACTCATAAATTAGAAATGGTTTTCACAGCAATGGCAAATGGAGGCTGATGTACATTTGTAGTATTAAACAATTTATCTTACTCTTGAAATTGTCTATGCTCTTTAGACATAACATGCATGAAGTGCATCACCATTCTTTATACTGTCAGGTAGATGACTTTGAAACTTAGAATTGGAAGCAGTTTTACTTTAAAATGCTGTTGATGACATTTAAATGAATGTATACAATAAAATTAATTTTATGTAAAAAATTTTCACATTTTAATTATATGGTCTTTTAATTTTAACAGATACATTTTACCTATTTCAAAGAAAAATGCCAATTAAAAGTACAAACAAAATACTCTTTATTAATGCAAACACTTGTAGTTAATTTACATATTTACAAAAGTAATTAAAAGTTGAAACATTGGACATACACTTTACTTTTAAGCATTCAGAAAATTGAGAATAAGTCATGATAGAATACAGCTCATGATAGAACTGGAAAAATATAAAAATGTACCTCAGGCAGGGGAAAATAAAGTTGAAATTAAAAAGTAAGATAATCTTTAAAGAGCAAGACATATCAATTTCTGAACGAAATTAACAATTTCTCACCCTGTTACGAGCACTTTATCCTTATCAGCAGAGCAACATCTACAGATACCATATTGTCTTAGTTCATTTTGTGCTGCGCTAACAGAATATCAGAAACTGGGTAATTTATAATGAATAACAATTTATTGGCTCACAGTTCTGGATGCGGTGAAGTCCAAGATCGAGGGACTGACATCTGGTGAAGGCCTTCCTGCTGCATCATCCCATAGTGGAAGGGCAAGAGAGGGAAAGAGAAAGCAAGAGAGTGAACTCACAGCCTCAAGGCATTTTATAATTGTTATTAATTCATTCATAAGTGTAGAGGTCTCATGACCAAAATACTTCCCATTAGGCCCCATTTCCCAATACTGTTACATTAGAAATTAAGTTTCCAGCCCATGCTTCCTGGAGGACGCATTCAAATCACAGAAATGGCATTGAATTCTCAGTATTAGGATTTTGTGGAATCATAAAAAGAAAAAGTGGATTGGTTATCCAAGGAAATAAACAGTCCCTGAAGAAGAACCTACATTTATCTCACATTCAGAGAATGCAGCTAAATGTTTATCTTTTATTAAAGTTTATTTTTAAACTCATAAGAATCTAACACATTTTATAAAAATAGTATCTATAATACTGAGGAGAAATATTTGACATAATTTACATCATGTAGTAACTTTAACTAGAAATAAGAATAGACACTGTATCCTTTACACTAAAACATGGTAAGTAAAAGCTCTTTTTTATACTATTATTCTTGTTTTGTTATACTTTAAGTTCTAGGGTACATGTGCACAACATGCAGGTTTGTTACATATGTATACATGTGCCTTGTTGGTGTGCTGCACCCGTTAACTCGTCATTACATTAGGTATATCTTCTAATGCTATTCCTCCTCCCTCCCCCCACCCCATGACAGGTCCCAGTGTGTGATGTTCCCCTTCCTGTGTCAAAGTGTTCTCATTGTTCAATTCCCACCTATGGGTGAGAACATGTGGTGTTTGGTTTTTTGTCCGTGTGATAGTTTGCTGAGAATGATGGTTTCCAGCTGCATCCATGTCCCTACAAAGGACATGAACTCATCCTTTTTTATGACTGCATAGTATTCCATGGCATACATGTGCCACATTTTCTTAATCCAGTCTATGATTGATGAACATTTGGGTTGGTTCCAAGTCTTTGCTATTGTGAATACTGCTGCAATAAACATACGTGTGCATGTGTCTTTATAGCAACATGATTTGTAATCCTTTGGGTATAGACCCAGTAATGGGATGGCTGGGTCAAATGGTATTTCTAGTTCTAGATCCTTGAGGAATCACCACACTGTCTTCCACAATGGTTGAACTAGTTTACAGTCCCACCAACAATGTAAAATTTTTCTTATTTCTCCACATCCTCTCCAGCATATGTTGTTTCCTGACTTTTTGACGATCACCATTCTAACTGGTGTGAGATAGTATCTCATTGTGGTGAACAGGGAACCTACAGAATGGGAGAAAATTTTTGCAATCTACTAATCTGACCAAAGGCTAATATCCAGAATCTACAAAGAACTCAAACAAATTTACAGGAAAAAAACAAACAACCCCATCAAAAACTGGATGAAGGATGTGAACAGACACTTCTTAAAAAGAAGACATTTAAGCAGCCAACAGACACATGAAAAAATGCTCATCATCACTGGCCATCAGAGAAATGCAAATCAAAACCACAATGAGATACCATCTCACACCAGTTGGAATGGCAATCATTAAAAAGTCAGGAAACAACAGGTGCTGGAGAGGATGTGGAGAAATAGGAAGACTTTTACACTGTTGGTGGGATTGTAAACTAGTTCAACCATTATGGAAAACAGTATGGCGATTCCTCAAGGATCTAGAACTAGAAGTACTATATGACCCAGCCATCCCATTACTGGGTATATACCCAAAGGATTATAAATCATGCTGCTATAAAGACACATGCACACGTATGTTTATTGTGGCACTATTCACAATAGCAAAGATTTGGAATCAACCCAAATGTCCATCAGTGACAGACTGGATTAAGAAAATGTGGCACATATATACCATGGAATACTATGCAGCCATAAAAAAGGATGAGTTTGTGTCCTTTGTAGGGACATGGATGCAGCTGGAAACCATCATTCTCAGCAAACTATCGCAAGAACAGAAAACCAAACACCGCATGTTCTCACTCATAGGTGGGAACTGAACAATGAGATCACTTGGACTCGGGAAGGGGAACATCACACACCGGGGCCTATCATGGGGAGGGGGGAGAGGGGAGGGATTGCATTGGGAGTTATACCTGATGTAAATGAAGAGTTGATGGGTGCTGACGAGTTGATGGGTGCTGATGAGTTGATGGGTGCAGCACACCAACATGGCACAAGTATACATATGTAGCAAACCTGCACGATATGCACATGTACCCTAGAACTTAAAGTATAATAATAATAAAATAAAAGAAATAAAAAATAATTGAACAAGAAAAAAATAAAATAAAATAAAATAAAATAAACAAAAATGCATTCTAACAAATGCTACTTTTTTGCTGAAACTCACTCCAGTTGAATAAATTCCCAGGTGGCAACACAGACTCTTGAGGCTAATTCCTTGCTCTTTCATAACTAATTTTATTGATAGGTGCTAGTTTCTACTTTGCGACAATTTAAATTCTTCCCAAATATTTATGGAGTTGACCTCACACCTTGAAGAAGCTTGAATGTTATCAAAATCCCTTGGGTCCTAACAGATGACTTTACTGTGTGGCTTTGATATCAGCATTGTAGGGCAATATATGTAAAACAAAGGAAGTTAATTAGCCTGTGAAGTGAAGATGCAATGCTATTTGAATTAAGAGGCAGCGTGATTTGCAGACAAGCAATGTGTCAAATCCTGGATTTAAGCAGGAATATATTTTCAACCAAAAGTTAACTTTTTAAGACAAAGAATTTAAAAAATGCTAAACATGTATACTGCAGATTTCCGCTGTCAGATTAAACCATATGTAACTTAAAAGATACCTATTTCTAAGCTCAATTTTTATTGCATAAAATCTTACAAAGAACCCATAACGTTTTACTTTAATGTATGATAAATAATGTATATGGCCGGGCGCGGTGGCTCAAGCCTGTAATCCCAGCACTTTGGGAGGCCGAGACGGGCGGATCATGAAGTCAGGATAACGAGACCATCCTGGCTAATACGGTGAAACCCCGTCTCTACTAAAAAATACAAAAAACTAGCCGGGCGACGTGGCGGGCGCCTGTAGTCCCAGCTACTCGGGAGGCTGAGGCAGGAGAATGGCGTGAACCCGGGAGGCGGAGCTTGCAGTGAGCTGAGAGCCGGCCACTGCACTCCAGCCTGGGCGGCAGAGCAAGACTCCGTCTCAAAAAAAAAAAAAAAAAAAAAAAAAAAATGTATTAATATGTATTACAGGCATTAATATGTACAAATAATGTATTAGTGTTATTACAGGCATTATTATCTTATTGAACATGCAATCCTCAATAAAACAATGTATTTTTAATGTATAGTCAACTTTCTGTAAATTGTAAGCATGTAAAATCAAATTCTAAAATAAGATGTACCAATGAAGGTCACAACTATCTGTGACAGGTGTATGCATTCATGCTGATATGGCCATTTCAGCACAAATTAGAATTAAACTTTAAAGTAAATAATACTGATCCTTTTTTATTTAATAGTTCACTCTTACCTTACTTATTTCTTAATCGTTTTACCAATACTGTGACACTATTTTAATTTACTTCCAGGTTTCCCTTTCTTCTCTCTTTAATCCTTCTCTTACTTTTTTTTGTCAGAATTTCCTTCCCTAACACGGATCTGATTTTGTCATTTAACTTTTTAAAAATCCCCCATGATTCTCAACTGCTTAGAAAAGAGGTCAAATTTCCTAGCAAACAATTAAAAAACTTCCACAATTTGAACCTGAAACTTTTTCCAGGATTATAACCAATTCAGTCCTCAAATATTGGATTTAAACTGCTCATCATCTACTGAAAGTGCCATGCATTTTTATAACTATATATATTGCTCTTGCTGTTATTTAATCCTTCTCACCTTGCTCAGGTTGATGATATCTTATTCCTGATTCAAATTTCAATTCAAATGTTACATCATATACAAATACTTCTCTGACCCTAACATTTAGAATAAAACTCTCCCACTGCTGTTCTTTGATGGAAACCTTCTGAGGTAAGAACTCCACTCACTTCTGCACTTTTCCTTCTGTGTTCTCTCATTTTCTATTGTCCTCTTCACCAGTGAGCACATAACTTTACAGGTACGCACATGGGAACCAACATAAAATGCAAACGTTATCTTATGATATTCTGCAACAAAAAAAAATTACTCTTATTTATTTTTCTTTCCACAGAACCAAGCATAGTTCTCAGCCATGTTTCCTGTAGTGCGTATTTCTGAATCACTTGAATAGAAGAGAGAGGATGAAGAGGCCCAGGTCACAATAAGAATAGACATATGGAAAAAATTTTGTTTATGATTGGAAATATAAACTTTATGATACAACAAAAGATATTTATCTCTGCATTTTTACCTGTCTGTAAAATTTTTAAAAATATTTTCATAATATTTTGGAAAATAGTATCTATAGATACTATGATACCATGTAGTCAACCAAATAGTATCATTATCATTTGAATAATAGATCCATGAAAAATTATACACACTTCAATCCACCGATAAAATGTGGCATTCTAATCTTATTAAAGATTTTCATTAAGGCAGATATTTCAAAACTAAAAGCAGGACAGGAAGAAAGGCATGGAGTAATGGTTAATATCAAGTGTCAACTTGATTCTATTGAAGTATTGGATTGCTAAGTATTGATCATGGTTGTATCTGTGAGGATGTTGCCAAAGGAGATTAACATTTGAGTCAGTGGCCTGAGGAAGGCAGACCCATCCTTAATTTAGGTGGCGACCGTCTAATCAGCTGCCAGTGAATATAAAGCAGGCTCAAAAATGTAAAAAAATGTGAGACTGGCTTAGCCTCCCAGCCTACATCTTTCTCCCATACTGGATGCTTCCTGCTGTCCAACATCAGACTCCAAGTTCTTCAGCTTTGGGACTTGGACTGGCTTCCTTGCTCCTCACCTTGCAGATGGCCTATTGTGGGACCTGTGATCTTGTGATTTAATACTAGTTAATAAATTCCCCTTTATGTATATATCTATCTTTATATCCTATTAGTTCTGTTCCTCTGGAGAACTCTGACTAATACACATGGCCTTTATAATTTAAAGACTATCACAGACATTTTACATTTTAAATTTTAAATGCTTCATTGGAAACTGGGTTTCTTTCTTTTCCTGTTGGTACTCCAACTATTCTCTTCACAATAAAATTAGAAAGATAGCATCAATAAATCATTTTAGTTGCACATAATACATGAATTGTTTTAAGGAATCATCCATTGTGTCTATCAATAAGTATATTTTCTTGTTAAAATTTTTAAAAACTCATTGACTGATTTAGAAGCATCAATATTTGCAATTGAGGAAGTCAAATGGTTAGCATCAGAAATCCTAATTCAAGTCTGTATACCTATTACCATTATTATCTTTGTTTCTTCTCAGGCTTGTTTTA
Source organism: Rhinopithecus roxellana (assembly GCF_007565055.1). Taxonomy (NCBI): domain Eukaryota; kingdom Metazoa; phylum Chordata; class Mammalia; order Primates; family Cercopithecidae; genus Rhinopithecus; species Rhinopithecus roxellana. The sequence goes on along the minus strand of NC_044550.1, from coordinate 29,243,994 downwards.
TTTAACAGATGATTTTATTGTTATATTTTAGGAAAGTCAATTTTTTTTTTTTTTTTTTTTTTGAGACGGAGTCTCGTTCTGTCACCCAAGCTGGAGTGCACTGGCCAGATCTCACCTCACTGCAAGCTCTGCCTCCCGGGTTCATGCCATTCTCCTGCCTCAGCCTCCCGAGTAGCTGAGACTACAGGCGCCCGCCACCTCGCCCGGCTAGTTTTTTGTATTTTTTAGTAGAGACGGGGTTTCACCGTGTTAGCCAGGATGGTCTCGATCTCCTGACCTTGTGATCCGCCCGCCTCGGCCTCCCAAAGTGCTGGGATTACAGGCTTGAGCCACCGCGCCCGGCTGGAAAGTCAATTTTTTAGCCCACTCCCAAATTTCATATTTTAACTCTCTTTTGTATAATTCAAGTCCACATTTTCATTACAATTTTTCAGTGCAAATAGAACATCAAACAGGCTTAAAGACAATCTAACAGTTTAGGTAAGATTTCCCAATCCTAGATAGTAACTAAAATTGAGCTTCTTAGAATAAAACAGGTAGATAAATCATAACATGTTAAAATTGCTTGAAATTGTTATGATCAACTTTTTTATAAATGAGGAAACCAAGTTAACAGGCAACATAACTAACTTTCCTGAAATCCTAAACCTATAATCAAAACTTTAACCTTTTGTCTCTCTCTCTCTCAGTTCTCCTCATCTGGCACTGAACAAGCAATGTCTAAGAATCCATCTATTCTTGTTGTGCATAGCGCCACTTACAAATTTCTGCAGAAAAATTTTCAACTTTATTAGCTGATCACACTTAAAAGTCATGACTGCAGCTAGGTGCAGTGGCTCATGCCTGTAATCCTAGCACTTTGGGAGGCCAAGGCGGGCAGATACCTGAGGTCAGGAGTTCGAGACCAGCCTGGCCAACATGACAAAACCCCTCTCTACTAAAAATACAAAAATTAGCCAGGCATGGTGGCATGCACCTGTAATCCCAGCTACTCAGAAGACTGAGGCAGGAGAATTGCCTGAACCCGGGAGGTGGAGGTTGAAATAAGCCAAGATGGTGCCATTGCACTCCAGTCTGGGTGACAGAGTGAGACTCCGTCAAAAAAAAAAAAAAAAGAAAGAAAAGAAAAGAAAAGCTATGACTGCAAAACTGAAAATAATATATAACTTTCCTACAAGAATTCCACAGTAGCTCCCATTCCTGTATATTTTAAGGATAACGAAATTTCCTCTTCTAAATCTTACAATGTGCTTATCCTTTCCTCACATTATCAACTTGTCTTTATACCTTGATGATATAATAGAAGCAATTTAAGCAGAAGCTCACATAATCAAATTCATAAATATGCTAGAATTTGTTCATGCATTTTCTCTCTTTCATCCTGTTAGAAAAGCAGAAATCACTATGGTACTCTAAAAAGCCAACCCTTTTACATGTGCTCTTTCTCTATTCCCTTTCAACATGTGGCTATCAGTCATTTATGTGTGTAGATATAAAAAACCTCACCATATCCTTGATTATTCTTATAATTATAAAATTCTAGTCTATTATCATATATTAAAAATAAATAAAAACAAACAAAAATCACTGCCCTTTGTCTACCAAAGCACTTCTAAGCTGTTTCTCCATTCCGCTGCTTTCTTTCAATCCAGTCTCTAAAAAATATGTCTGCACTATTGACATTGCCACATTATATTCACCTTTCAGCAAATATCACTCTGATTCATCTTTCCTCCATTCCACTAAAACTGCTCTTTTTTAAGTTGAAAAATAATAGTTTTCCCAAATCAATTGACTACCTCTGTTTTTATTCTGCCCTAACACTCAGAAGCTTTCATGAAAATTTACATCTCTTTCCTATTGACAGCATGTTTTACCTGTTTAATAAATTTGCATTTGTGTATGCTTTCTCTGGTCCCCATAAATGCTTCTTTCTAAACTGCCAAATACACCATTTCTCCACTATGTTTTAGTGCCTGGTTCTTTAGTCTCGGAGTCTGTCCTTCATATCTTCAGTCTTTCCCAGAAGACTTCATCTGGTTCCATTGCTGAAACCATACATGGTCTGAATACTAAAAATATTCCTAGCCTTGAATTGTTCTCTGATTTATAGGTTTTTATGTTTAAGTATCTAACTGATCATCATCTTAAATGTAACATGTCCAGATGGTACATTTGACATGGCTTCCAAAACTTATTTTTTTGAACACTATTTTTCTATCTCGGTAAATGCCACTATTAGCCACCCAATTGTTCAAGCTAAAAGTCTGTCACACTCAGTTAACTCTTTTGTAGCCCTTCCTCTCATCCCTAAACCAGTTCTATTGTTTTCTATCTAGAAAACATAGCTACTTGCACTCACTTCCTTTCATAATCAACTTATCATGCCGGCATCATCTGTTGCCTAAACTGCTGAAATAGTTTTTCCTTCTAGTTTTTCCACAACTTATTTTCCAACATCTAGACCAGGTTTCACAAACTGGCTACAGCCCCACATTTATCCAACAGTAAGCCTATGTCATTCTTAAATGGTCCGTGCTTTTTATTAATGGGACCTGGGTTTTAAATTCCTGATCTAGAGTAATATATATATATATATATATATATATATATATATATATATACATACACACACACACACACACATACACACACACACACACACACACATATATACACACACATATATATAAAATACATATATATTTAGTTTAAAATATTTTCTTTGACTTGGACATCATCTTCAGTTTCCCCCAGACTAATCTCAGTAAGATTTTTTTTCTCATGTCTTGCTGTCCTCATCTTGTACCTCTATTTAAAATTCATCAGTGACTTAATTAACCTCAAATACCACTCATAACCCAAATGTCACAGCCAAGAACTGAGAAGCATCTGGGAATACAAGAACAAAGCAAAACAGGCAGTGCAGCCAAGCATTAAAAGGAATGGAATGGAGAATACCTCTAGGAGTAGGGGATTTATTACAAGAGAACAATAATTCGGTGTTGTATCTAACTCAGAAGTATTTTGCAAGATCAAATTCCACATGTAATTGTTTGGATGCTCTGGGAAATGCAGACAGCACTGTCTGGTGATCACAGCACATATTTCAATGTCTTAAAGCTAATTAGGCAAGTTGGGCTGTATTGTTTTTCAGCACATATTATGCAGAAAAAAACAGTGATAATAAGGCAATTTTATGTAAGCTGCATCCTTTAAATCATGTATAACTTTTTTTCCTGAAAGAAATGCCCCAAATATCAAACCATAACTCTGTCATTAATTGTTATGGTTTCATGAGACATAGAAGAATGAAAAAAAAATTGCCCTAGGTTCAATGAAAAATTTGAAGATAGACATTGAACTTTAATCCAAAACGCCATTAGCATTTTCAAAAAACTCTGGCTTTGTAATACTTGAAGCTTAGACAATAATATGTAAACCTCTATTAATCAAACATGAAGCATGAGCTTCTTATCTGCCGGACAGAACAAATCAATTTTGCACCCAGGGACAAAACTGTTTATCAACCAGCAACCAACCTGTGAAGATAAAAATGTTGATTACAAAATAGTATTTTGGTGAGGAATTAGTTTTCTGGTAAAGGAAATTGTTTCCTAAAATGCCGTGTTACTTTTCTCATAAAATATTCCTAGATATTATATTGACCTCCAGTAGCGGCAATAGAGCTCAACAGTAAAGAACACATACTCTGTCATTTACTAGCTGTGTGAATTTCAGCCAATTACTTCCATACATGCCTCAGTTCCTCTTCTGTATAAGAAAAAGAGTAAACTATAATGACATTTGATTTGTAAAAGTTTTTTGAAAAGTAAAACTAGTTAATAAAAAAGCTTACAAAAACATCAGGAAAAGAGTATTAATGAGTATTTACTAAAATTATTACTATTTATTATTGTGATCATTGTTACCATTGTTATCACTTAAATGGAGAATAAAATAATTTGATCCTGTTTCATATTAGTTAGTAATATAAACAACATTTTTATCATTGTATATTTTCACTGATGTTACTGTCTCTTGGTAATTATACAATTAAATACAAATAAAATATATTAAGCATTTTACATACTTTAGAAAATCTAGCTTACTCTAGTTCTCTCAGTAACTCGTGTTGTATGTAATATATCCATTTTCATCTTCAAATGAGTTTTCTAAATTAAAAAAAAATTAACTAACCTGGTGAAAACATTCAGAATTTTGACACCAAACCTGACAATTGCCTTCACTTAGTAAAATGTAAATTCTCAAGAATACACTGCAGTCCTAGCCATCAACTAAAGCTGGATTGCTCCTTCACTGTAGTGGAAAAGAAGATGATGATGAAAAGCAAAATAGTAAAAAAAAATTTTTTTTAAATTATAGAATATATAATTCAATGTGATTTTCTTTATTTGATCTAATGATCTTTGTTGAAGTGTCAGATTTACAATGGAACCGTTTGTTTTATTTTTCAGATTTCAGAAAGGTAAGTTCTCACATGAAATACATATATTAGAGAAAAGTAAATTTTTTGCATGATATATATTTCTTTATATATATGCATATATATATATATATGTATATATACACACATACTCAGAAGGAATGGGGGAAAAGGAGCAGTTATACTGAGGTTCTAATTAATTCAATTCAAATTGTGTAGCCAAGGCTTTGTCATACACTTCACAAAATTTTTATTTATTTTGAGAGGTTTGTGGATTTCAAAATGGTGAACTATATAGTTGGGCTCTGTGTCTCCACCCAAATATCATGTTGAATTATAATCCAGGGACCTGGTTGGAGGTGACTGGATCATGGGAGCGGATTTCCCCCTTGCTGTTCTTATGACGGTGAGTGAGTTCTCACCAGAACAGGTTGTTTGAAAGTGTGCAGCACTTCCCCATTTGCTCTATCTCCTGCTGCCATATGAAGACATGTTTGGTTCCCCCTCAGCTTTCTACTATGATTTTAAGTTTCCTGAGGCCTCCCCAGCCATACTTCCTGTGTAGCTTGCAGGAATGTGAATCAATTATACCGCTTCACTTTTCTTTATAAATTACCCAGTTTCAAGTAGTTCTTTACAGCATTGTGAGAACGAACTCATACAGTGAACAAGAAATCGTTCACTTGATTTTTACTTACTATAACATTGAGTTGATTTTCTAATTAAGAGTGTTTATTCTTTGCCTTAGTAATTGGCTAAAAAAACCTTATAGTCACATATATTGCCTGCAATATAAAATAAATTTCTTGGCATTTACACCTTTAACTTTAGTTCTCAGTAATTGACTAATGAAGCAAAGTTGAGATGGCATAAAATACCGTTAAGAATAAAAGTGACAAATTCAGACACCTATCTATTTAACAATTAAGTATCTATTGTTCTATCTACCTATTTATGTTTTTTTTTTTGAATGATAAAATTCCATGTAGAAAGTCAAAAACTTAAGTTTCAGTAATTCTGCATCTGTGTGCTTGCACTCTGGGAAATTTGCAAACATCCTAACATAGCAAACTTATCTTTAAAAAGATGTGTGGGTATTTCTTAGCCTAAATCAGATCCTCGAAATAATCCATAAACCAAAATCAAAAATTACAAAAAATTACAAATTTTACAATTAAATTGTCTTATAAATAAAGGTAAATTCCGAAAGTATGTTATTGATGTACCCTCCCAGAGAATTCGCAAGTTTGAAATTACAGGAAGTGGAGTATTCTGCATACATCCATTCCCTGGATCCTGACACAATCTGTGTCAATGCACCTGAAGCGGAATAACGAACAAGAGAGGAATAATGAGCAAAGTACAAGCCATATTTGCAGCATAATCATTTCTTGTCCACTGTGCCTGAAGTTGAAGCTGTATCCAGTGTGGTCATTGTTCATTTAGTAGAAATTATTTGGTCCCATATTTTACAAAAGTGACATTAGAACTAAAGATGTATGTTTATGACAATTTGCTGTTGGTTTATAGTGGAGAAGATCAATAGAGTCTCTTAACATTAATATTCTCTAAGATATTGCTCCAGATCTCATGTATATAAAAGTGGAATAGAAAATCATTCCTCTGAGGATTTTACTGTGGCAGCTTCCAAATACGGTCATGTGTCACATAAGTTTTCAGCTAATAATGGACCACATATATGAAGATGGTCCCATATGATTATAACACCGTATTTTTACAGTACCTTTTCTATTCTTGGATATCTTTAGGATCACAAATACCACTGCATTAAAATTACCAATGGTAGTCAACACAGTAATCTGCTGTTCAGGTTTGTAGGCTAGAAGCAATAGGCTATACCACACAGCCAAGGTATATAGTAGGCTAGACCATCTAGGTTTGTGTGAGTACAGTCTATACTGTTTGCATTGCAAAAAAATTGCCTAATGACATATTTCTAAGAACATATCCCCCTTGTTAAGTGATGCATGAATGTAGTACACAGGGTTTTCATTTAAATATAATGAAAAGAAATGTCCATGTTTCAACCTTTGCCAATTGTGTTCAACCCTCTACTGAGAGCAGCCAGATGCAGAGTGACTTCTGACAGTGGAAGGAGCTTTGGGCGCTGGTCAGACCCATAGGAGATGCAATATGAAATGAAAATGGACCTCTAAGACTCATATGTATAGAAATGATTTTCTTTCACAAAAGAAAACATTACATCACATAGAATAAAACAAAACAAGTAAAATGCTGCCTAGAAAATGTTCAAAAAATGTTGTAATTATATGACACATGGAAGTTATGTAATGGAAACATTTTATATTATTAAATATAAATTTCAAATTCCTCTATCGTTCACATAAGCTTGAATGTTGAGGGGCCATGCTTGTAGAAAGCTAAAGTCTTTCTGTTAGCTCATTAAATAATGATGAAAATTTCAGCCTTGGGAAAACATTGAAGGTAAGTTATTTTATCTTATGTTTATACTTGTAAGTTCTGCTATAAGCTATAATTTTGAAGAATCTAAAGGCTATTATGGGAAACACTGTGATAAAGCTTCACACAAAACACTCTTGAGTTGTTTTTTCAAGAGGAACCCATATTGTCTATGTATTTCCTTCTTTTGTGTACGTAGACTGGATGCCCATGAAGGACAAATGCAGAAAAATGAGCAAGAAAAAGTGAGAGTCACTTAAAACTATTATTTGGATATGCATGGTCATTCGATTTAGAACTGAAATATGTGGCAATATTTAACTTTAATTTAATAATATCTGATACAATTTAAACAGAGTTTAAGAAAAGATTATCTGAATATCTGGCTGCAATTAGGCCATATTTGGAAACATTTGCAAAAACTAAAGGGATAGAAAATAAGTAGCATCATAAAGGATGAGCTGTTTTTGTGTCAAAGAATGAACCAAGCTCTGCCAAGTCTATAGGCAAGAGCTTAGAGGGAGGGAAAGAGCACAGATTTAAATTGCCATTTTCATTACATTATATTATGCTATGAACGCTACTTACAGTTGGTGTTGACCTTGGTCATCTGGCTGAAATCATGTTTTTCAGGTTTCTCCACTATAAAATTTCTCTTTTTATCCCCTTTCCGTGCTGTATTCTATGGAAGGAAGAACTGTATCTATGAATAGCCCACACTTAAAGCTTAAGAGTTATACGCCATTTGAGAGTAGCATATCTGCTTAAATTATCTGGAATATTTCTGCAAGAGAGAATTGTTTATTTTTCCTTATTTCTTTATGTATCCAAGCATATATTCATATTGGTATGAATTTATGGTTATTTATATTATGTGTTACATTCTAGTATTACTGTATTTTCTTGCTCAAATTGTTCTAGGATTGACTACCAGAAGCTCTATCAGTTGATGTCTATGTTCCTTTGACATACACCCATTATTGTGGATGGGTGTGTGTGTGTGTGTATGTGTGTGTGTGTGTGTTTCATTATTTTTTAAGTATTTTAAATACTTCCTTGCTTTCTGGTATCACAAGAATACAACGTTTCATCAAGATGCTTCAGTTTCAACTTACATATTTTCCCTTCAAAAGGGACTACAATATTTATGCACACAATATTTGTGCCTCTCATAAAACTAACTTAAACCCTTCATTGTAATACAAAAACCAAAAACTGTATGCACAGGACTTGGTAGTTGCTGTTTGACTCCATGTGGTGTTAAAGCACCTGTAGCAAACATTACTATTTATAATAGTCAACTTGTTTTTAACTCAATGTGCCAAAGTGTTGTGAAACCCATAATCTGTTTTAGAGAAAAATTACAAACATGTATTTATGAAAATGCCAAGAAACTGAGTTTTAGGGGATAATATGGTCATATCACCATCAAATATTTGAAAGTAATTGTAAAATAATATGTAATTAATTTTTATTGCTGCATTGTGCATTTTTCCCTTCTGTATTACCTTCTTCTGGGCCTTAACAGTGAAGTCAGATGATTTGAGTTTCAAGGGCACCAAAGGTTTATTAGTTACTCAAAAATGTTTAGATCTCATTTCAAAAACAAACAAGTTTTACTGTTCCATGTAGTTATTACTACTGAAAATACAAAGAAAACCTAATTGAATAAATACATGTGTTTATATACATCTATATCAAAATCCCGGCAGAAGATAGGGTATAGGAAACTTTTTTGCAAAATCATGATGTGATCAAATTTGCATTTAAGAAAATATTATTGGCTATATTTTGGAGAATGTTGTGGTGAGGATCAGACAAAAATTGGTCAAATAGGAAACTGTTCTACAAAACTCCACAAGAGCATATGATTTTCTGTACTAAAGTAGTGACACCGAGAATGGAGGAAACACACAGTTTTCAGAGACTAGTGATGAGATTGTCTCAATAGGACTTGGTCTTTTTACAAATGTGTAGTTAGAAAGTGTGTTGAACATTTACATCACTCACCTTTCTGCTTCAGCTATGTTAGAACTATTGGCACCTTTCCCTGAAATAGAAAACACAGGAGGAGAGGTTTGTGGGACAAAATAAATTGAGTTTTACATATATTAAATGTGAGATGGCCTGGAGCTATTAAAATACAGATAACTGATAGCAATTGTTTATGTATGTCTTGAGATGGGGAAAAATATATCAGCTAAAGATGCTTTTTAGGGAGTAATCACCATACAGATAGACAACGACTGAAGATACAGTGGTAAGACATTTCTAAGGATGAAAATTTATGTGGATAAAATAGCCTGCAACAACCACCAAACAATCATCAGCTTTGCTAGAGATGGTTTAAGAAAAGCATTAAAGCTAAGGAGAATCTTTGTGAAATAATCTTTCTTCACTATCATCCTAAGAGATCTCATCCTGAGATAAGAATAGGACAAAATTAAGTATCATTTAGCTGAAAAAATTTTCACTAACATGTGTAGAAAACTTTACAAATCATTTGTTCAAAATATCAAAAGCAAAATTGTGCGATCAATAGTCTTTACACTTAAAAACAAATTATTCTCCAAACTAAGGTGTTCAAATAATTTCAGAAGAACTTAAAAGATTTGAATTGACTCCCTTGAAGATTATGAAGCTGGGAGAGCACAATGTATGCATAGCCTTGAAGGATTACAATGTAGATTCTATACAGCTTTTCTATAGACCGAATTGGATACACAAATTACCCACTGACACAGAATTTCAAAATATATGTGTCTAACTAAAGTAAAATAGTTACTTTAAAAACACTTCTATATAATGTTTTTCATATTATATATTATATAAATTCTTATCATGGTATTAAATACTTTTAAATGTATTTTATATGGTAACAAAATAAAGTGTATAAAATAACGATATTGAATAGATATTTCAGAAAAGCATAAAATGACTTGTTGGAAAATTTTAAAAAGTAATATGCTTTGTATTTATTTTGTTAAATAACTAGCTTTGTGAGCAATCAAGATCAATTAACCAAAAATAATATACTCATCTTGTTTCACAGAAAACATTAAAACTTACAAGTATGTCAGCAATAAGAAGCTTTTGTTTTAAGTATACATTTATTTAAAGTGAACAACTGTATTGTTCTCTCTTAAGTCTATGAGAGCTGCAATTTGCTGTTCTTGGAATGAGAGAAGGAAGTCAGACTCCCTCTGAATGCGCATGATCAACTTTCTCAATGTCTTTGAACACACCAAGCACCTGCCCACACCAGGACTATTGCCCTTGTCATTCCTTCTGCCTGGGATTTCCCCCTAAATACATGCATATTTTATTCTCTTATCTCCTCATGTTGCTTTTCAAATATCACCTTCTCTGTGAATTTTTCTCTGATCACCTCAACTTATAGACTTCAACTTCACTTCCAGTCTTTAGCACTGTCTACCTTGCTTACTTTTCTTATTTCTCCACAGTAGTAATCATCCTATATATGATATCTATTTCATTCTATATTTTTCTATTGACCCATGCTAGTATGTTATCCTCTTAAATTATGCATTTTATTGACTGTTTTGCTCACTGCTACATCCTCAGATTGCAGGAAAATACTTTGTTAAATGACAAATGTCCTATATATTTATATTTGTTAAAATAATTATTCATTTATGTGATTAAAATATATTATAAAAGAGAGTTAAAGGATGATTGTTAATGAGACATTTAAACAATGTCTTCAGATACATACATCAATTAGCATACTTCACAAATACTGTATTAATCTTTAGTCTATGAAATATATTATTAGAACATACAGAGAAGAAAAATGGAAGACTTAAGCATGTTATATTTCAGTAAATCAGTTCTTTGTGAACTAGCAATGTTCCCTGAAGTTGTTAGTATATTTTCTGAAATAAATAATATTTTTTTAAAAAAGACTTTCTACTCAAAATCTCCTCTGAGATAAACATTGAAACCAAAGTTATAATATAAGAAACAGTCAGATTAATGTACCACAGTGGATAACATGGGAACAAACTGGCCACTAACACTGCTGCTAGGCACAGCTGCTGACACTTGGTTGCCCTCAAGACTGCTGTAAGATCTGTCTTCAGGAATGGATTATATCCTCTCAATATGACCCAGAAATGGAGCTCAAGAATTGTATAGACACATAGATACAATTTTACCTAAATGGTTACTGAATAAGAAAATTTCAAAGCACGCATGCACACAAAATAAAATTTGCTTTTGCAAATAACAGGACAAAAGCTTCCTGTACAACTAGAGTACAAAACTAAAATAAACAATTTTTATGGAACTTGCTACTCAGATGAATTTCTTTTCATGCCTAACTCCAAATGGGATTTCTGACTTATTGATTCATCTGCAGGGAAACTGGCTAAAATATTCTTAAATGATTAAAAGTATGGAATTCAATCTCCACAAAATTAGCAGATTGTCTTGCATTTTCTCCCACTTTTATTGAGCCAGTTTTCTTATGGAACACTGATGTTTTGGCCTGAAGTGATCATAACACATCAGCTGGCATTTGACAGGACGAGAGACAAGCTGATGGCCATTCTTCAAACTAGCATAGACTGTTTCTAGTGCTCAGCTGAATGTGACATTTAATTTTACAAGAATTTTATCATATGTTCACACATACAAGGACACACAAGACACACATACACACTCATGCCCACACATACAGAGGCGGTTACAAAATCGATGTTATCTTTCTTAAGGCAAAAACTTCTAATGTCCAGAAGGCAGAGTTTTTGTAAGACGTAGATTATTGCTCTAACTCCATGAATTTTGATAGGGTTTAGAATAATGTAGTCACTACTTTAGGATATTGGACTTACATCAGGAGTACAGTAAATAATTTTGATTAATTTAAACAAAATAAATTACTATAAATAAAGAATCCCTGTTTATCAGATCATGGAGCTTTTGGGCAGAGACTAGAATTATTTAGATATGGAATCATATTATCTGAAAATAGGGATAGTTTTAGATCCTCTCTTACTATTTGGATTCCGTTTACTTCTATCACTTGCCTTATTTTTTTCTGGCCAGGATTTGTAGTCTTATGTTGAACAGGAGTAGTGTGAGAAGCTATCCTTGTCTTGTTCCAGTTTTCAATGGAAATGCTTCTATCTTTTGCCCATTCAGTATAATGGTGGCTGTGAGTTTGTCTTAGATAGCTCTTGTTATTTTTAAGTATGTTCTTTTTGTGCACAATTTTTCGAGGGTTTTTGACATGAAGGGATGTTGCATTTTATTGAATGCCTTTTCTGCATCTATTGAGATAATCACATGGCTTTTATTTTTAGTTCTGTTTAAGTGATGAATCATATTTGTAGATTTGTGTGTGTTGAACCAGCCTTGCATCACAGAAATAAAGACTACTTGATCTTGGTGAATTAACTTTTTGATGTGCTACTGGATTTGGTTTACTAATATTTTGTTGAGTATTTTTGCATCTATGTTCATCAAGGATATTGGCCTGAAGTCTTTTTTTTTATTGCAAGTCTACCACGTTTCCGTGTCAGGATGATGCTGCCTTCATAAAATGAGTTAGGGAGGAGTACCTCTTGGGACTGGAGAAATGACACCTACCATTCTTTATACATTTAGTCAAATTTTGCTGTGAATCCATTTGGTCCCAGGCTTTTTTTTTTTATTAGCATGTTATTACTGATTCACTTTTCAAACTCATTATTAGTCTGTTAAGGTATTTAATTTCTTTCTGATTCAGTCTTGGGAGAGGATATGTTTCCAAGAATTTATCCATCGCTTGTAGTTTTCCTAGCTTGTGTACATAAAAGTGTTCCTAGTAGTTTCTGTGGGTTTTTGTATTTCTGTGGGGTCAGTAGTAACACTCTCTTTGTCTTTTGTGTCTATTTGAATCATCTATCTCTTCTTCTTTATTGGCTGAGATAGTGATCTATGTATCTTGCTAATTTTTTTTTTGAAAAACAAAAACAATTCTTAGATTTGTTGGTCTTTTTTATAGTTTTTTTTGTGTCTCAATTTCCTTCAATTCATTTTTGGTTTTGTTCATTTCTTGTCTTCTGCTAGCTCTCGGGTTGGTTTGTTTTTGTTTCCCTAGTTCCTCTAGTTATGCTGTTAAGTTGTTAATTTGAGATTGTTATAACTTCTTGATGTGGATATTTAGTGCTATAAACTCCCATCTTAGCTTAATGGGATGACTTTAGCATGACTGTCTTATCCATGTCCCAGAGATTCTGGTGTGTTGTACCTTTGTTTTCAGTAGTTCCAAAGAACTTCTTGATTTCTGCCTTAATTTCATTATTTATCCGAAAGTCATTCAGGAGCAGTTTGTTTAATTTCCATGTAACTATATGCTTTTGAGTAACTCTTTTGGTCTTGACTTTTATTTTTATTGTACTGTAGTCCAAGTGTGTTTGGTATGATTTTGTTTATTTTGAATTTTCAGAGGGTTGATTTATAGCCAACTGTGTGTTCAATTTTAGAGTATGTGCTATTTACAGATAAGAAGCTAGTTCTGTTGTTTTTTGGTGGAGTGTTCTTTAGATGTCTATTAGTTTCATTTGTTGAAGTGTTGAGTTCAGGTCCTGTATATCTTTATTAGATTTCTACCTCAATGATCTGTGTGGCTTGTAGGGTTCCTGCGGAAAGCTCCACTGTTAGCTTGATAGGGTTCCCTTTGTAGGTGACTTGCACCTTCTCTCTAGCTGCCTTTAACATTTTAAATTTTGTTTTGACCTAGAAGAATATGATGATCATGCGTCCTGAGAATGATGTTATTGACATTCAGGAGTAAGTCAAAATCCACACAATCCAAGAATTTTCAGGAATAAAATACAATAATACAGGGGAGGAAAGAAAAAATGGACATTTTAAGAATGAACCAAACTCAGCTGAAAGAGCTAATCAACTGACTTTAAAATTTTCAGAATACAATCACAAGTATTAACAGCAGAATCTACCAAACTAAGGAAAAAACCTCAGAGTTTGAAAACTGGCTGTCCAAAATAACTTAGAAAAAAATAAAGAGAAAATCATAAAGAAGAATGAGCAAAACCATCAAGAAATATGGGACCTATTCATAATCTGAATTCTATTTTTGTTATTTCAGCCATTTCAGCCTGGTTAAGAACCATTGCTGGGGAACTAGTGAGATCATTTGGAGTTAGAAAGACACTGTGGTTTTTTTGAGTTGTTAGAGTCACCCTGCTGTTTTTTTCTCATCTGTGTGGGTTGATATTCCTTCAGTCTTTAAAGCTGCTGTCTTTGGATGGGTTTTTATATTTTGCTTTTATTTTCTTTGATGTCCTTGGGATTTTGATTGTGGAATAAGGTGGGTTTAGATGACTGGCTTTGTTTATGGTAGATTTTTGTGGTGCCACAGCTTAGCTTAGTACTCCTTGGATGTGTGCTGTAACTCTAGAGGGCTGGTATCAGGCCCCTGGCTTTGTTCTTTAACCCCTCAAGGTTGGAAACCTCCTGCATTGGAGGGGCCGAGGTCTTCCCATAACACTTGCCATAACACTCTGAAGGGTGGTGCCAGCCAAAGCAGTTTTTCAGGCAATGTCAGTAGGATCCATGCTCATGTGCTCGTTTTCTTGTTCGAGCAGCAGTGGCAGCACAGCAAGGTGCATGCTCATTCATGCCAGCAGCAGTCATGGTGCAGGGTGGGAAGCAGAGACACTGGCATCTGTACATGTTAATGCCAGCAATGGCAGTACGGTGGTGCCGTGTTGGGGCAATGGGTGTGCTCATACCAGCAGCAATGTCAGGGCAGGGTGTATGCCCACCCTTACACCAGAAGGAGAGGCATGATCCACCCATGCACAGCATGCCAATAAAGCGATGAATGGTTGGCCATGGGTGAGTATGTGCCAGCAAAGTGGCACAAAGGAGGCTGTGGTGAGAGGAGGGCACAAGTGGGTTTGTATGTTTTGGCAGGGGCCACTCTGCTGGAACTCTCCAATGGTCAGGCATGGCCTGCCAGCATAGGAGCTATAATGCATATCCCCAGGAAGCATTCTAGTTGGGCATCCGAAGCGCCACTGCAAGCAGGAAGAGACAGACTGGAGCCTCAGGAGAGGTGAGCAGACAAAAGAGCTCTCAGATCCGACTGGCATTATCTCATGGGAAAATTGCCCTGCTCTGTTCAAATCCAACAGTTCCCCTAAGGCTAGAGTCTCCTAGGGGAGAGGGAGAAGCTTTGAGGGGTGGGTGTCCCTCGCCTTACTCACCTGCAGACATTTCCATACTAAACCCTCTAGGCTTTGTATAGGCTGGAGTCCTGCCCCTACCACCCCTCTAAGCAGCTCTCCCTGCCAGCTTAAGCATCCAAGGGGGTCATGGGTCCTCCCACTGTCAGGATTCCGAAGGTCTGTGTTGAGAGTTGGTCGCTCTTCACCTGCTCAACTCATCCCTTACCCAGGAGTCATTGGGGGCCAGGAACGAGTCACAGTGTGTGATAGATTTATGCAGGGTTTCTAGCTTCTCCTACTTCAGCCCAGCCCTTATGTCCTCCCTCTGTCTACCGTCAACATTCTTAAATGGAAGATCTCCTTGGAGTGCACCAGTCTTTCCAATGCTTCCGTCCCTCAGTGGCAGATATTCCTCCTAACTTCATCTAGTCGGCAATCTTGCCTACAGGCCCTGTCAATTCTTAATATAACATATTTAACGACAAGTAAAATCATCTGCAATGTCACTGTGTTATCTACCTAGTTAAATAAGTCATTTACTTAATTTATAAGTGCCAAATGGATTAAAATACTTTTGGTAGATTAATAGAATTTTTCAGTAAACCATTCTTCAGTATTACATTTTGTTTGGAAATATTAAGAAAACTGACTTCTGAATTATCTCTTCAATCTCAAATTAGTTAATATAGTATGAGAATCTATGCTAAAGTCAGAGTTGTGAAAGGAGAAAAACAACCAAAGCCTTAGCTCAAACTTTTGTTATATTTTGCAATGTGAGGGATGCTCAAAAAAACTCCTTTATGGTGAGTACGAAGCTGAAACATTTTATATGATAGACTGGGAAAGGGCAGTCAAAGTTTGATTTCATTCCAAATATTGTTCAACCTCAAAATTCTTGAAACACATGGGAGAAACCAGGGTTGTGTTGATTACAGCACTAGAAGGATCATGATCAAGACTGGGACTGTAATTTAGCCTATAAAGAATAATTGAATATTTGTTGAATAAGTAAATAGCCATTAGCTACCCAACTAGAGTTTAGCAAGATGGTTGGTAGAAAGTTAAGGGCTAAGATCTTTGCAGTGTCACCAGAAAACTGTCCCTCCATCAGCGTATTTCAAAGATATGATTTAATTATTTTATTTCTGTAATATTAATTTCATTGTTTTTGAGGAAAAGAATCAAGTCCTGCTTAAAGAGCATCATCTCTTCTGTGCTGAATTACCAATAACCAACACCAGCTTTAGCAGTTCCCTATATGGATCTGAATTAAAATATATATATATTACAACGTCTCTCACAAAATTTGGAAAGAAGATATTCACTCAAGAGGCTGTGGGAAGCAGATATCCCAACTGAGCATTCCAGCGATCTCTAGCTTTACTGCTACAGGCTGAGACAGTTAACTGTTATCTTTTCCAAGGCAATTTCCTGGCAACAGTTTTAGAACTACAGTTGGCCCTTGAACAATACAGGTTGAACTGGACGTATCGACTTACATTCAGATTATCTTTCTCCTCTGCCACTCATGAGAGGGCAAGACCAACCCCTTCTCTTCCTCTTCCTCCTCAGCCTACTTAACATTAAAATGACAAGAATGGAGGGCTTTTTGATGATCCACTTCCAATTAATAAATAGTAAATGTATTTTCTCTTCCTCATAATTTTCTTAGTAACATTTACTTTTCTCTTACTGTATTGTAAGGATACAGTATATAATACAAAAATAGCATATGTGTTAATCAACAGTTTCTCTTATT
This sequence comes from Rhinopithecus roxellana, assembly GCF_007565055.1. Taxonomy (NCBI): domain Eukaryota; kingdom Metazoa; phylum Chordata; class Mammalia; order Primates; family Cercopithecidae; genus Rhinopithecus; species Rhinopithecus roxellana. Next base: position 29,227,145 of record NC_044550.1, on the reverse strand, counting down.
GGTAAGACTTCCAGTCAACAGTAGGCTATTAATAGTTACATTTTTGGGGAGTGAAAAGTTATATGCAGATTTCTGTCTGCATAGGGTTTGGCACATCCAACTCTTGCATTGTTCAAGGGTCACCTATACTTGCTACAGGGCTCCTGGTGCTCCAATGACTTATCAGCTGACTTCACAGCTGTAGCCTTCCCTACCAACCTTCACTATCGTTGCTTTTCCAAATATTGTATAGCCCTAATTTCTGGATGTAACCTGTTTATTCCCATAATACTTAATATGGCTCTGTTATTCTGAGCAACCCAAAATGATACACTTGGACACAAACATGTAATCAACCCTATATATTAGAACGCTTTTCAATACATGCTGCCTGTGTAATGTATCTTTTAAAATAGGGCTGCTACAATATCCAGAATCAACCAACCAAATACAGAAAACTATAAAATTAAAAAGTCCTTTTTTAGAACTTAACGACTTCATCTCTCTAATGATAAAACTTTGTTTACTCATACTTAAGACTGCTTGTAGTGATAGGACTCAAAGTTGTTATCAATCTAGCTAGTTAATGTAAATAAAACATCCAGGGCTGACTTCTCTTTGTTAAGATCATACCACTGTAATCGGTTTTAAGAACTTGAATTTGCATGCAGCCTTAAATACTTTCCCCAAAGACAGAAAAGTCTTGATCTTTTGGATGATAATATCTTAAAATTAATGTTTAAAATTAAATGTGAAAAAGAAGGAGACAGAAAAACAGCAATGCACCATTTTTGAAAACTGAGGCTGATCTTTATTATATTCGGTTATTTTTTTAGCCTCTACTGTGACCAGTTTGAGGGCAAAGACCCAACCTTATTCACCCATATAATCCCCTTCAGCCTACCCAATTGTAATTTATAGCATAGCATTTTGCACATAAATAATTGTTCTGTGAGTAGTTATGAGATTTTTTAAAATTTAATGTCAAGAAGAAGAAGAAAGCAAAAGTTTAGCGGAATACCAAAATGAGGATATGGCAAAATTTAGAAGAGATCTTCGCTCACAGAATTACTAGCAAAGTTCAACAAATGGACACATAATACATGTTTTTAAATGAAATGGAGGCGAAGAGTTAGTTTCCTTATTATAACACACAAACTCACACATGTATTCATATACACATCTGTATGTTAAAAATATGTATTTACTTTTTCTCATTTGACAATGTGATACTATAAGTATTATTACTTTTGATGCTTATGATAATCTTATGTGAGAGAGATAACCCTTCTTATACCATCATATCCTACTAACATAATTTAGTAAGAAGAAAGCCTTTGTTTTATATTCCAATTAAAATTGCTTCATTCATTCATTGTAACTTTACATATACATATATCTCTATCTATCTATCTATCTATCTATCTATCTATCTATCTATCTACTTTTTTTTGAGACAAAGTCTCACTTTGTCCCCCAGGCTGGAGTGCAATGGCACGATCTTGGTTCACTGCAACCTCTGCCTCCTTAGTTCAAGCGATTCTCCTGCCTCAGCTTCCCGAGTAGCTGACATTACAGGCACCTGACACCACGACTGGCTAATTTTTATATTTTTAGTAGAGACAGGGTTTCACCATGCTGGCCAAGCTGGTCTCGAACTCCTGACCTTAGGTGATCTGCCCGCCTCGGACTCACAAAGTTCTGGGATTATAGGCGTAAGCCTCTGCGCCCAGCCATTGTAACTTTATATTTTACAGAGACTTTTATCATAAATATTTTAACATTTCATTTAACTGTATTCATTACTACATTCTTTGCTTTTCCACCTTATGTTTCTTGGATATAGAAAATGAACCTCCAATATATATACTTTGTATCCTGAGGCTTTGCTGAAGTTGCTTATCAGTTTAAGGAGATTTGGGGCTGAGACGATGGGGTTTTCTAAATATACAATCATGTCATTCGCAAACAGAGACAATTTGACTTCCTCCCTTTCTATTTGAATAGCCTTTATTTCTTTCTCTTGCCTGATTGCCCTGGCCAGAACTTGCTATGTTGAACAGATGTGGGGAGAGAGGGCATCCTTGTCTTGTACCAGTTTTCAAAGGGAATGCTTCCAGTTTTTGCCCATTCAGTGTGATATTGGCTGTGGGTTTGTCATAAATAGCTCTTATTATTTTGAGATACATTCCATTAATACCTAGTGTATTGAGAGTTTTTAGCATGAAGCGTTGTTGAGTTTTTTCAATGGCCTTTTCTGCATCTATTGTGATAATTATGTGATTTTTGTAATTGGTTCTGTTTATGTGATGGATTATGTTTACTGAAATGCATGCATATGTTGAACCAGGCTTGTATCCCAGGGATGAAGCAACTTGATTGTGGTGGATAAGCTTTTTGATGTACTGCTGGATTTGATTTGCCAGTATTTTATTGAGGATTTTTGTTTCGATGTTTATCAGGGATATTGGCCTGCAATTTTCTTTTTTCGTTGTATCTCTGCCAGGTTTTGGTATCAGGATGATGTTGACCTCATAAACGTTAGGGAGGATTCCCTCTTTCTCTATTGTTTGGAACAGTTTCAGAAGCAATGGTACCAGCTACTCTTTGTACCTCTGGGAGAATTCAGCTGTAAATCCGTCTAGTCCTGGACATTTTTTGGTTGGTAGGCTATTAGTTACTGCCTCAATTTCAGGTCTTGTCATTGGTCTATTCAGAGATTCGACTTCTTCCTGGTTTCATCTTAGGAGGGTGTTTGTGTCCAAAAATGTATCCATTTCATCTAGATTTCCTACTTTATTTGCGTAGAAGTGTTTATAGTATTCTCTGATAATAGTTTGTATTTCTGTGGGATCAGTGGTGATATCCTCTTTATCATTTTTTTATTGTGTTTGATTCTTCTCTCTTTTCTTCTTCATTAGTCTGGCTAGTGGTTTATCTATTTTGTTAATCTTTTCCCAGCTCCTGGATTCAGTGACTTTTTAAAGGATTTTTCATGTCTCTATCTCCTTCAATTCTGCTCTGATCTTAGTTATTTCTTATCTTCTGCTTGCTTTGAAATTGCTCTTGCTTCTGTAGTTCTTTTAATTGTGATGTTAGGGTGTTGATTTTAGATCTTTCCCACTTTCTCCTGTGGGTATTCAGTGTTATAAATTTCCCTCTTAACACTGCTTTAGCTCTGTCTCAGAGATTCTGGTATGGTGTGTCTTTGTTCTCTTTGTTATCAAAGAACGTATATATTTCTGCCTTAATTTTGTTATATACCCAAAGGGCTAATATCCAGAATCTCCAAAGAACTTAAACAAATTTACAATAATAAAAAAAAAAAAAACCACACAACCACATCAAAAAGTGGGCAAAGGATATGAACAGACACTTCTCAAAAGAAGACATTTATATGGTCTACAAACATATGAAAACAAGCTTATCATCACTTGTCATTAGAGAAATGCAAATCAAAACCACAATGAAATACCAACTCACACCAGTTAGAATGATGATCATTAAAAAGTCAGGAAACAACAGATGCTGGAGAAGATGTGGAGAAATAGAAATGGTTTTACACTCTTCGTGGGAGTGTAAATTAGTTCAACCATTGTGGAAGATAGTGTGGCAATTCCTGAAGGATATAGAACCAGAAATATCCTCTGACCCAACAATTCCATTACTAGATATGTACATAACCCAAGGATTGTAAGTCATTCTATTATATTGCGGACATATATTTATTGCAGCACTTTTCACAATAGCAAAGACTTGGAACCAACCCAGTTGCCCATCAATGATAGGCTGGATAAAGAAAATGTAGCCCATATATACCATGGAATACTATGCAGCCATTAAAAAAGGATAAGTTTATGTCCTTTGCAGGAACATGGATGAAGCTGGAAACCATCATTCTCAGCAAACTAACAAAGGAACAGAAAAAAAAAGAAAAAAATGAAAAACACTGCATGTTGTCACTCATAAGTAGGAGTTGAACAATGAGAGCACATGGACACAGGGAGGGGAAGATCACAAACTGAGGCCTGTCGGGAGCTGGGAGACTAGGGGAAGGATAGCATTAGGAGAAACATCTAATGTAGATGACAGGTTGTTGGGTGCAGCAAGTCACTATATCACGTGTATACCTATGTAACAAACCTACGTGTTCTGCACATGTATCCCAGAACCTAAAGTATAATTTAAAAAGATACATAAATAAATTTTTAAAAAATTATGAGAATTGGAAAATTGAATGCTTATACTATCAGAGATGCTTTCACTACTGACACAGAATGATAAACATACTACAGCCACTACAAATGAACAGCTAAATATGAAAAAAATATTATTTTAAATTTGATAAATAGGCCTTATTTAAAATAAACTTTGACTGATTGCGGTGGATCACACTTGTAATTCCAGCACTCTGCGAGGCCGAGGCGAGCAGTTCACTGGAGCCCAGGAGTTCAAGACCAGCCTGGGCAATGTGGCAAAACCCTGTGTCTACTCAAAATACAAAAATTATCCAGGGGTGGTGGTGCACACCTGTACTCCCAGATATTCAGAAGGCTGAGGTGGGTGGATCACTTGAGCCCAGGAGTTCCAGGTTGCAGTTAGTCATAATCTCATTACTGCACTTCATCCTGGGAGACAGAGGAGACCCTATCTCAAAAAGAAAAAGACAAACAAACCAAAACCCCAAAATTTTGCCGTTAGCAAAATTTCTGATTTTCATAGCTAATTTATTGAGTTAATTGACAGATATTTGTTTTGGCCATTCTATACAGTGCTTACAACACCACTGAAAGGAATTAGAAAGTTTATTATATGCTTTCCAATTGTATGCATAACATACCTGTTCCTCAAAGTATATTGTTATTTCTCCAAAAGGCCAATTATTAAATATTCTAATATTTGAGGCAGATTGAATATGGATTCAGGGTTATTAGAAGCATAGAGATTTATGTGCATCACGGGTAGATAAAGACATGATGAAAAATGTTTTATTGCCTAGAATACATATTTTCTAGGTCTATTCAGGAAATTAGCTGCATATGTGTGAAACTGTTATCATCTGCTTTCCATTTTTCCATCTGGGCCAAAGGATAGTGTCCGTCCAATCTATTGCTAAAACATAATGCATTATAATTTGCTATTCTCTATATCTACCAGTCTAGTAATTCTATTAAAATAGATATTTGGTTGGGCCAGATATCCATTCATTCATCTACTCACTCAATGATAATGTATAAAGATACACAGTGATTTATTATTAGTGAATGTTTGCTGGAATTTAGTGACTGTCATTTTCCAAGTGCTCGCAAGGTGTCAGTTCCATAAGCATTCCATAAGTTTGCTGGTCTATGATTTTCGGAATTTAATGTTGAGCTTTTAAAATCTCCAATAATGTTTTCTCTCTATATTTTTTTGATTGTTGAAAAGAATATTTTGTCCTGTGAGCAAGCAACTATGACTAAGCATAAAATATATAGTCAGAATGTGTCATAATCATAAGATATTCAACAAATAAAAATTAATTTTTCTTTAAAAATAAATATGTACATATTTCAAAATTACTAGTTCATTGCATTTTGAATAAATGGTGGAATGTTTATTGAATAAATGAATGAATAGAACAATTATTTTTGTTCTTATGTGAGGTTAAAGTCAATACTATCAGCTTAGTAAGCAGAACAGCCATGGGTATAAAAAACAGGAAGCTTAGATAGAGTCTCTATAGTCATATTATAAATTAAAAGGAAGATAAAGGGTGATTAATATAGGTAAGTATAACAACATATATGTAATATTACTCTTGGTATAGATTGGACACCATGCTTCTATTTATACTTCTTAACATATTCCATATGTATTTTACCTTTATTAAAATCCAAGACATTTTCTCTTTTATATCTAGTAGTATATAAGAGATTTTGGCTGGGGACAGAACTAAGAGGAAAAGGAGAGAAATATGGGAAAGATGTTTCTTTGTGGCACTATGGGTTAAATCTGAGCAGCTAAGATTAGTAAATGAAGGCTCCAAGCTCTCAGGATTCTATAAGGGAGACTACATGAGTTTCCAGATATGGTATTCAAGTAACTACATGTGATAACGGGTTGGCAAGAAGCCCTTTCGCTTAGTAGTGAACTCCTTATTATTCTGACTCTCCAGGGAAGAAATCCCCTCAGAGCTTTGAGAGAAGCTTCCCTGGTGGCACTTCAGAATAGTGAGTGGCTATGGTAAAGTTTCTGTTAGCAACTAGAGAAGCAGGTGTGGGAAGTAAGAGTAATACCCGAGTAACACAGCTTGGAGACTGCAGTTTGTAAGTTCACAAACGGGCATGAGTGAAGAGCTTCTCTGAGACACTAGAAATAAGTACATAGTGCTGTGAAGGGGAGAATTTGCTCACCATTTCATAGGTTATTGCTATCAAACAAAGAGTCATTTGAGTGGACAAGTAATGGAGTTGCCAAGCAATTTGGAGGATCCAACAGAAATTGAAAACCATAAATCTGCCCTGCTGGTAGAATTATGTAGTTTTGCCAGTAACTCTCAGGAAAGGGAAAAAGCTGTTGATTAGAGATATCCAGTCTGTAAATGTGTTTAAATGAAAGCATCACAGAGCAGAAGAAGAAGGGAATTGAAGATGAGTGTGGGCTGACATGATGATGAATTTTGTTGGAAATGTAAAGTCAAGAATCAAATGATAATTTAAAAATATATGGAGGGATTTAAAGTCAGAAGTGAATGAAAAAATACATTTATCAGAGATAAGTGTTTGTTATCAGATAGAGGAATTTCATGTTAATGGTTTAGAATGCATTTCTGTTGAGGGAGATAATAAATCCTGACTGAAGCCTCAGGCATGGAGTACTAAAGAAAAACTAAAGTGAAAGTTATTGCCATAGAAAAAATTATGAAATTGTGAGGAAACTAAAGTTACTCAGAACAAGGTTAGAGTGAAAATAGAAGAAAACAGTCAGGTGCTACAATCTCCTCAAAATTCTGGAATATGTATGCAATGAGAAGATGTACTGATTGAGAAAAATTAGCCTTGACTGTTGCAAAGACATTCTAAAATCCCATTAATTATATCAATAAAACTTTATTATTTTAGTTATATTATTTTAATTACAAAGCATAATTATACTACATTTATGAAGCACAATGTAATATTTTAATAGAGTATAAAATGTGAAAAGATTTAATCAAAATAATTAACATAGCTATTACCTCACTTACTTGCTTCGCTGAGTGGGACCTCCCAGCCAGGACCTCCAGCTATGCCCCCCACCTGCACATATTACTAACAAAGCTCTGATCTCTCCCAGGGATGGAGTGGCTGCAGGACTGGAGGGCTGCCACCTGGGTTGATTGGACTACAGAGCCATTCCAGCCTGTGAGCATTGGACCGTTCAAGCAGACAGGGGCAGAGGAGGTTCCCCACCATGACACAGCTGTTTTGTCAGGCATGTCCAGACTGCTTCTTTAAGCATGACACTGATCCAATCTTCCTCTTGGGGCTGTCCTCCCAGTCAGTGCCTTCAGTCACCTCCACCCATGTTCTACAGGATCAGCAGAACTCTAATTTCTCCCTGGAACAGAGTGCCTGAGGGGCAGGGCAGACTGCCACCATAGCCATTCTGGTTTCCCAGCCGGTCCACCCTGTGGGTCTTGGAGAGCCCAAATCAATTGAGGGCTAAAGGGATCCCCAACACAACACAGCTGCTCTACCACGAAGCAGCCAGACTGAAGCAGTTCCCTGATTCTGTTCCTCCTGAACGGGTGATACCTCATAACTGGGGTCTCCAGACACCTCCTACAGATGTCTTCAGGCCTGCAATAGGCCAGTACTCCCCTGGGATGGAGCTTGTAGGGGAAGGGGCAGGCTGCCATCCTTGCTGTTTCACAGCCTTCACTGGTGATACCTCCAGGTACAAGAAAAACCAAGGCAACTAGGGTCTGGAGCAGACCCTGAGCAAACTGCAACCACCCTATGGAAGTGTGACCAGATTGTTGAAAGACAAACTAACAAACAGAAAACACAACCACCACCAATACAACCCCACAAAAACTCATCAAAGGTCAGCAGCCTCAAAGATCAAAGTTAAATATGACCAAAGATGAGAAAAAATAAACATAAAAGTGCTGAAAACTCAAAAACCAGACTGCCCCTTTTCCTACAAAACTGAAACACCCCTACAGAAACGGCTCAGAACTGAGCTAAGGCCAAGATGACTGAAATGGCAGAAGCAGGCTTCAGAAAGTGGATAATAATGAACTTCACTGAGCTAAAGAAGAATGTAACCCAGTGTAAAGAAGCTAAGAATTATAAAACAATACAGGAGCTGAAAGCCAAAATAGCCAGTTTAGAGAACTTGTTAGAGAGCGGTTTAGAGAACACAACTAACTTGTTAGAGATGAAGAAAGAAAAACAAAACAAAAAATACTACAAGAACTTCGCAATGCAATCACAAGTATTAATAGCAGAATAGACCAGAGGAAAGAATCACGAACTTAAATAGTATCTTTCTGAAATGAAAGAGGAAGACAAAATTAGAGAAAAAAAATAATGAAAAATAATGAACAAAACTTCTGAGAAATATGAGATTTATATCTGGCCAAACTAAGCTTCATAAGCAAAGGAGAAATAAGATCCTTTTTAGACAAGCAAATGCTGAGGAAATTCAATACCACCAAACCTGCCTTGAAAGAGCATCTGAAGGAAGCAGTAAATATGGAAAGGAAAAACCATTACCAGCTACTACTACGAAAACACAGACCAGTGACACTATGAAGCAACCACATAAAAAGTCTGAAAAATAACCATCTAGCATCATGATGACAAGATCAAGTCTACACATAACAATACTAACCTTAAATGTAAATGGCCTAAATCCCTCAATTAAAATACAGAGAATGGCAAGCTGGTAAAGGAACGAAGACCCATTGGTACACTGTCTTCAAAAGACCCTTCTCACATGCAAAGACACACATACGCAAAAAAAAAAAAAAAAAAGAGGATGGAGGAAAACTTACCAAGAAAATGGAAAACAAAAAACAGACGTTGCAGTCGTAGATTCTGACAAAACAGACTTTAAACCAGCCAAGATCTAAACACACACACACACACACACACACACACACACAAGCCAAAAAAGGGAATTACATAATGGTAAAGGGTTAAATTCAACAAGAAAAGCTGACTATTCTAAATATATATGCACCCAATACAGGAACACCCAGATTCATAAAGCAAATTCTTAGAGACCTTCAAAGAGACTTATGCCCCTCACAATAAGAGTGGGAGATTTTAAGATTTTAACACCCCACTGACAGTATTAGAAAGATCATCAAGATGGAAAATTAACAAAGATATTCAGGACACGAACTCAGCTCTGGATCAAGTGGACCTGATCAATATCTATAAAATTTTCTACCCAAAAACAACAGAGCATACATTCTTCTAATTGCCACATGGTTCTTACCTAATATTTGATCACATAATCAGAAGTAAAAGACTCCTCAGCAAATTCAAAAGAAATGAAATTACGTAAACGGTTTCTTAGACCACAACACAATCAAATTAGAACTCAAGATTAAGGAATTCACTCAAAGTCACACAACTACATAAGCAATCTACTACTGAGTGACTCTTGGGTAAATAATGAAATTAATGCAGAAATCAAGAAGCTGTTTGAAACTAATGAGAACAAAGATACAATGTACCAGAATCTGGGACGCAGTTAAAGCAGTGTTAAGAGGGGAATTTATAGCACTAAATGCACACATCAAAAAGCTAGAAAGATCTCAGGTTAACAACCTAACATCACAACTAAAAGAACCAGAGAACCAAGAGCAAACAAACCTCCAAACTAGCAAAGACAAGAAATAACCAAGATCAGAGCTGAACTGAAGGAGACAGAGACACACACACACACACATACACACACAAACCTTCAAAAAATCAACGAATGCATGCATTAGTCTGTTTTCATAGCACTGATAAAGACATACCCAAAACTGGATAATTTATTTATTTTTTTTTTAAGAAAAGGTATAAGGACTCACAGTTCCGCAAGGCTGGGAAGGTCTCACAATCATGGAGGAAGCAAATGGCATGTCTTACATGGTGGCAGGCAAGAGAGAATGAGAACCAAGCAAAAGGGAAAACTCCTTATAAAAACATCAGATATCTTGTGAGATGCATTCTCTACCACAAGAACAGTGTGGGGGTAAGTAATCACATGATTCAATTATCTCCCACTGGGTCCCGCCCACAACACGTGGGAATTATGGGAGTTACAATTCAATATAACATTTGGGTAGGGACATAGCCAAACCATATTAATCCAGGAGTTTTTTTTTTTTTTTTTTTTTTTTTTAGAATATAAAAAATACATAGATCACTAGCGAGACTAATAAAGAACAAAAGAGAAGATTCAAATACACACAATTAGAAATGATAAGGGGGATATCATCACTGACCCCACACACAATTAGAAATGATAAGGGGGATATCATCACTGACCCCACAGAAATACAAATAAACATTAGAGAATGCTACAAACACCTCTATGCAAATAAACCAGATCATATAAAAGAAATAGGTACATTCCTGGACCCATACACCCTCACAAAACTGAACCAGGAAAAAATGAATTCCTGAATAGACCAATAACAAGTTCTGAAATTGAGGCAATAATAAGCAGCCTATCAACAAAAAAATTGTGCAGGACCAGACAGATTCACAACTGAAATCTAACACAGGTATAAAGAAGTGCTGGTACCATTTCTACAGAAACTATCCTAAAAAATTTAGTAGGAGGTACTCCTCCCTAACTCATTATGTGAGGCCAGCATACTCCTGATACCAAAACCTGGCAGAGATACAACAAAAAACAAAACTTCAGGCCAATATACTTGACAAACATAGATGTAAAAATGCTCAATAAAATACTGGCAAACCAAATCCAGCAGCACATCAAAAAGCTTATCTGCCATGATAAGGTAGGCTTCATTCCTGGGAAGCAAGGCTGTTTCAACATATGCAAATCAATAAATGTGACTCATCAAATAAACAGAGCTAAAGACAAAAAAAGTATGATTTTCTCAATAGACACATAAAAGGCCTTCAATAAAATTCAACATCCCTTCATTTTTAAAATGCTCAGTAAAATAGGTGCTGAAAGAACATACCTCAAAATAACAAAGAGCCACATATTGCCAGACCAGCAGCCAATATCATATTGCATGGGCAAAAGCTGGAAGCATTCACCCAGAAAACTGGCACAAGAAAAGGATGCCCTCATTCACCAATCCTATTCAATATTGTATTGGAAGTTCTGGCCAGTGCAATCAGGCAAGAGAGAGAAATAAAGCGTATTCAAATAGAAAGAGAGAAAGTAAGACTCTCTTTGTTTGAAGATGACATGATCCTATATCTAGAAAACCCCATTGTCTCAGCCCAAAAGCTTTTTAAACTGATAAGCAACTTCAGCAAATCCTTAGGATATAAAATCAATGTGCAAAAACCGCTAGCAGTCTGATACACCAATGATAGGCAAGCCAAGAGCCAAATCACGAATTAACTCACATTCACAATTGTCACAAAAAGAATAAAATATCTAGGAATACAGTCAACAAGGGAAGTGAAGTACCTCTTCAAGAACTACAAACCACTGCCTAAAAATGTCAGAAAGTACACAAACAAATAGACAGGCATTCCATGTTCATGGATTGGAAGAATCTATATCATGAAAATGAGCACAGTGCCCAAAGCAATTTATAGATTCAATGCTATTGCCATTGAAGTGCCATTGACATTCTCCAAGGAATTAGACAAAAACTATTTTAAAACTCAAATGGAACCAAAAAAGAGCCCAAATAGCCAAGACAATCTTAAGCAAAAAGAACAATGCTGGAGGCATCACGCTACTCAACTTCAAACTATACTACAAGGCTACAGTAACCAAAACAGCATGGTACTGGTGCAAGAACAGACACATAGACTGATGGAACAAAATACAGGACCCAGAAATAAGACTACACACCTACAACCATCTGATATTCAACAAACCTGACAAAAACAAAAAATGTGGAAAAATTACCCTATTTAATAAATGTTGCTGAGAAAACTGGCTAGCCATATGCAGACAACAGAAACCAGACCCCTTCCATATGCCTTATACAGAAACTAACTCAAGATGAATTAAAACTTAAATATAAAACCCCAAAACATAAAAACCATAGAAGAAAATCATGGCAATATCATTCAGGACATAGGCATGGGCAAAGCTTTTATGACAAAGACACCAAAAGCAAATGCAACAAAAGCAAAAATTGACAAATAGGTTCTAATTAAACTAAAGAGCTTCTGTACAGCAAAAGAAACTATCATTAGAGTGAACAGACAACCTACAGAATGTAAGAAAAATTATGAAATATATCCATCTGGCACAGGTCGAATATCCAGTATCTACAAGGAATTTAAACAAAGTTACAAGAATAAAACAGACAACCCCTTTGAAAAGTGGGCAAAAGACATCAACAGACACTTCTCAAAACAAAACAAAACAAAAAAGACACACATGCAGCCAACAAACATACAAAAAAAGCTCAACATCACTGATCACTAGGGAAATGCAAATCAAGACCACAATGAAATACCATCTCATACCAGTCAGAATGGCTATTATTAAGAAATGAAAGAACAACAGATGTTGGTGAGGTTGTGGAGAAAAATGAACGTTTTTACACTGTTGGTGGGAATGTAAATTAGTTCAATGATTGAGGAAGACAGTGTGGCGATTCCTCAAAGACATAAAGGCAGAAATATCATTTGACACAGCAATCCATTATTGGATATATACCCAATGTAATATAAATTATTCTAGTACAAAGATTCATGGACACATATGTTCATTGCAGCACTATTCACAACAGCAAAGACATGGAATCAACCTGAATGTCCATTAATGATAGATTTGATAAAGAAAATGTGGTAAATATACACCATGGAATACTATAGAGCCATAAATAGAAAATGAGATCACGTCGTTTGCAGGGACATAGACGGAACTGGAAGCTGTTATTGTCAGCAAGCTAATGCAAAAATAGAAAATCAAACATTGTATGTTCTCACTTATAAGTGGGAGCTGAATGATGAGAAACATGAACACATGGCAGGGGAACAACACAAATTGGGGCCTTTTGGAGAGTTGGGGATGAAAAGAGGGAGAGCATCAGGAAGAATAGCTAATGGATGCTGGGCTTAATACTTAGGTGATAAGATGATCTGTGCAGCAAACCACCACGGGACACGTTTACCTGTGTAAAAAAATCTGCACATTATGCATACGTTCCCCCAAACATAAAATAAATGTTGGAAATCAAAAAAACAAAATATAATAAAATAAGATAAAGTAAAATAAAAAAGAATGTTGTGAAAATGTTGTCATGGGAACAAAATGTATTCAGGCTAAGAGGTTTGACTATCCTTTGTGAAAATAATGAGGATAGATCAAAGTTGTATAAGACATGGTCCTAAAAGTAAGAATATGAGTTGGATGAGGGAGTACATTGTGAAAGTGTAGGTCAGCTGGATGTTGATTTGGATGGAATAGATAAAGAATGGCTTTTACCAATGAAAACCATCAGATAGCGTGGAACTGGAAAAGAACAGGCTAATGGGGAAAAATAAGTGGCACATTTGCAAATAATCTCATAAAATTTGAGTGAAAAATTACACATGAATATTCCTGCCACCAAATGTTTCTATATCTGCCTAGGGCAACAGAGAGTAAAATGAAATCTAACAGGCGTCATCGATAGTTGTGTGAGGGGATTGATTTTTAGACTAAAAAAGTAAAACCATGTAACATACACATTTTAATTCAGCAGCTATTTTCATGTTAGTGTAATAATTGTTTTAGTCTCCTCAATCTTTACTCTTCACTCATTTGTTAAAGTCATACACTTTATTTGGTCTTTTGCTATCTACTTGCCAATGACAGAGAAATAAAAACTCAACTTCGCAATTCCTGATGTCAACATGCTTAAAAGGTAGTGGAGAAGAGATGCTATCAGGATCTGCTTTCAGGTGCCACAAGTGGGATAAGTATGCTCATGGGGCACAAAAATGTGACAGGGTCAGAGAAAGCTTTTCTGAGGTGATATTTACACCAATTGAAAAAATAAAGACAACAATCAAAATAAGGTGGTTTATTTGGTTGGCCAAGAAATGAAGTGTGTGTGTGTGTGTGTGTGTGTGTGTGTGTGTGTGTGTGTGTGTGTGTGTGTTATGATGACTACTACAGTAGTAGTACACCCCCTTACCTTCAGGGATACATTCCAAGAACTCCAGTGGATACGTGAAACTGCAGATATTCTTGAAACTTATATACACCAGGTTTTTTCCTATATGTACACACTTATGATAAAGTTTAACTTATAACTTTGTCACAATGACTGATTAACAAGAACAACTACAGTAAAATAGAACAATTATAACAGTATACCATAACAAAAATTAGATAAATATGAACCATCTTTCTCTTGCTCTCTGTCTTTCAAAATAGCTTACTATATTGTATCCAACATTTTTTGGACAGCAGTTGACCTCCAATAACTGAAACTGCACAAAGCAAAATCATACATAAATCAGGATTCTTATACTTCAGATAGAGAAAATAGCATTGAAGAATCATATACACTCCCCAATAATAGTGCTTTCCAGAGAAGGATGAAGAGTTTAGTGAAGATGAGGAAGCATCTGAGGAACTGGCAGAAGACAAGTCTATAGGAGTTCGAGCTGGTGTCACTTGATGAAGCATCTTTTGCTCCATGTGAAAGGTTTACACTTATGAGGTGTCACTGAAAAACTGGAGGCAGAAAAACAGGTATATGAGATTCATGGTTTGGAAAAATCATTCTCCTTATTACATGGGGAGTGGGTTTTAGAAAATAAAGAACACAGGTGAAATTCATAAAGTTTTTCCATGATTCAGCTATAAATTGATGAAGCTTGACCTAGGGTAACATGAGAGAGAAATGAGAGAAAGAAATAGATATGAGACATTGATAATGTAGAATCTTAGCTCTGCATGTCTGTTTGAACGTATGAGGATAATGAAAGCGTGACCTTGAGGAGTGATATGGGTAGGATGGATGGTTTTACTTTCTGAGACATGGAAAACAGGAAGTAAAACAACTATGATTAGACCTTTAGATGTGGAGTTCAGGGAAGATATCTTGTTTGGAATCTATTTATTTTCTCAAAGTTTTACTTGAACGTGTATGATGAGCTTTATATAAAATGCGGAAAAAAATCTGTAAAAAATCTAATATTTGCTTATTTGTTGCTCTGGTACTTCTTTTTTATTTTAATGATTTCACAGAAATTCTTGCCATTATTAACAGTTTAATTTGCACTTACTTCCAGTCACAAGAGGTATAGCTTTTCTCATGGAAAAAAATAATTATTGAAAACTGGAATAATAAAGAGCTTCTAGGTGGCCCTTAGAATCACTTATCTCATGTTAGAGTTTACTATTTTCTTATGAATACCTCCTGTATTATGTTCTGTCTGATGGTCTTTTGTCAGGACAGGTGACTGAAGCAAATAAACAGTGGGCTCTGTTTTTTTCAATACTATTCCTCAATATTATGCCAGCCAAGTAAGCCTTAATTCTATCATTCTTTGTTCACCTATTCTGACTACATTTAATAAATCAATCATTGTAATTATCAAAAATTATTTATGTTCATCAAGTACAATCAATTTATTTGGAACTTTGACTCTGCTGATTTTATTTTTAATATCTGTAAACCAGGCACAAATATTATTTTTTCCCTTCTATGTCAACTGTTCATAAGAAATTCCTCATGAGGTCATAAGTGTGAATTGAGGGGAAAGTGGTAATGTAGAAGAAATTGTTGTAAAGGTCTAAGTAACTAGTCCATTAAACTAAACTGTGCCTTTTGGTCCTGCTCAAAGGTAATGTATTAAAAAAGCATTTCCACTTAATGATATGTGTAATGATTGCCCATAGTGCCCCAATATATGGCTTGGTAGAGTCCATTACATCTATGACATCCAGTCATCTGGTCACTTGGTATTTAGAGTTAGACATTCGATTTCCACCACGACTTAAAATAAAACCAGCAGTTGTTGCTTGTAAGAATTATCTGAAAAGAAGGTGTTTTTCCTCAAACCTTAGATAGCTGAATTATGGTAAGAATATTGGAATATTTCAAAGCCACCAAAGAACATTTCTGTCTTCCACAGAAAATCTGAGTAAAACTGAGTGAGTTTGATTGTAATGTTGAAGTGTGAGATATGCCTTATGGAACTCTGGAATTGCTGCAGAGCCTTTGTTGCTGTGGTCTCCACTCACAAGTGCAAGTGCCATGGCTTACTTTGTAAATGGGTCAGAGTCATGCACTCAAATGTCTCATGCTTTTTTTCCTTAAATATCCAATTGTTTTTACCAAGATTTTGTAACAGCTTGTTTTTCATCCTAGGAAAAGTAGTACGTCATTCTCTATATATTGCTGGATCCCCAGAAACTTCACTGAGGTAGCAGATCTCTGAATTTCCTGGCATTTATCTTCTTTCTTGTCCATATGAGTCTTAATAGAGATTCTAAAATACGTGCTAGTTTTTGCTCATCAGGTCCAATCACCTTAATGCCAGCAGCGTTACAGACAAGAGTAACACTCTGTAGAATGCTAGTGTGATGTTCTATGTAATGTCTGTCTTGATGGTAGGTGTCTTTGTAGTCTGTATTAGTTCATTGTCATTCTGCTGATAAAGACATACCCACGACTGGACAACTTACAAAAGAAAGAGGTTTAATGGACTTACAGTTTCATATGGCTGGGGAGGCTTCACAATCACGGCAGAATGCAAAAAGAAGCAAGTCATGTCTTACATTGATGGTAGCGGGCAAAGAGAGAGCTTGTGCAGGGAAATTCCTCTTATAATACCATCAGATCTCATGAGACTTATTTGCTATCATGAGAATAGCATGGAAAAGACCTGCCTCCATGATTCAATTACCTCCCACCGGGGCCCTCCCACAGCACGTGAGAATTCAAGATGAAATTTAGGTGGGAACACAGCCAAATCATATAATTCTGCCCCTGGACCCTCTCAAATCTCATGTCCTCATATTTCAATACCAACCATGCCTTCCCAACAGTCCCTCAAAGTCTTAACTCATTTCAGCATTGACTCAAAAGTCCACAGTCCAACATCTCATCTGAGAAAAGGCAAGTCCCTTTTGCCTACGAGCCTGTAAAATCAAAAGCAGATTGATTGATCTATCCAATGCCTGTATTCCACAATGATAGATACAATACAATGTAGATACAATACAATGTATCTATCATTGTGGGGTACAGGCACTGGAAAAATACAGCCATTCCAAAGGGGGAGAAATTGGCCAAAACAAAAGGGCTACGGTCCCACGCAAGTCTGAAATCCAACAGGGCAGTCAACTCTTAAATCTCCAAAATGATCTCCTTTGACTCCTTGACTAACATGCGGGTCACAATAATGCAAGAAGTGGGATCCCATGCTCTTGGGCAGCTCCACTCATGTGGCTTTTCGTGGGGTATAGCCTCCTTCCCAGTTGCTTTCATGGGCTGGCATTAAGTGTCTGCGGATTTTCCAGGTGCATGGTGCAAGCTGTAAGTGTATCTACTATTCTGGAGTCTGGAGGATGGTGGCTCTCTTCTCATAGTTGCACTAGGCAGTGCCCCAGTAAGGATTCTCTGTGGGGGCTCCAACATCCAGGAGTTTTTCTACACCCTCTAAAATCTAAGCAGGGGTTTCCAAACGCCAGTTCTTGACGTCTGTGCACTCACAGAGTCAACACCATGTGGAAGCTGCCAATGCTTGGGGCTTACACCCTCTGAAGCCATGGCCCAAGTTCTATGTTGGCCCCTTTTGGCCATGGCTAGAGGGGCTGGGACACAAGGGACCAATTCCCTAGGCTGAACACAGCACAGGGGCCAGGGCCCAGCCCATAAAACCATTTTTTCCTCCTAGTCCTCTAGGCTTGTGATGGAAGGGGCTTCTCTGACGACCTCTGACATGCCCTGGAGACATTTCCCCCATTGTCTTGGGGATTAACATTTTGCTTCTTGTTACTTATGCAAATTTCTGCAGCCTGCTTGAATTTCTCCTCCAAAAGTGGGATTTTCTGTTCTATCACACTGTCAGACTGCAAATTTTCTGAACATGTATACTCTGCTTCCCATATAAAATTGAATGTCTTTAACAGCACCCAAGTCACCTCTTGAATACTTTGCTGCTTAGAAATTTCTTCCACCAGATACCCTAAATCATCGTTCTCAAGTTCAAAGTTCCACAAATCTATAGTGTAGGGGCAAAATGCTTCCAGTCTCTTTGCTAAAATATAATAAAAGTCATCTTTGTTCCAGTTCCTGACAAGTTCTTCATTTCCATTTGGGACCAACTTAGCCTGTATTTCATTGTACATATCATTATCAGCATTTTGGTCAAAGAAACTCAACAAGTCTCTGGGGGTTCAAAACTTTCCCATAGTTTCCTGCCTCTTCTGAGCCCTCCAAACTGTTCCAATCCCTGCCTGTTACCCAGTTCCAAATTTGTTTCCACGTTTTTGGGTATCTTTTCAGCAACACCCCACTCTACTGGTACCAATTTACTGTATTAGTCCATTTTCATCCTGCTAATAAAAACACACCCAAGACTGGACAATTTAGAAAAGAAAGAAGTTTAGTGGACTTACAGTTCCACATGGCTGGGATGCTTCACAATCATGACATAAGGCAAGGAGGAGCAAGTCACATCTTATATGGATGGCAGCAGTGAAAGAGAGCTTGTGCAGGGAAACTCCCTTTATAACACCATAAGATCTCATGAGACTTATTTGCTATCATGAGAACAGTATGGGTAAGAGCTGCCCCCATGATTCAATTACCTCCCATCGGGTCCCTCCCACAACAAATGGGAATTCAAGATGCAATTTGGGTGGGGACATAGTCAAACCATATCATAGTCATTGTGACATTGATCATAAGATTTGAATTAATCCAAATGTAAAACTGTAAAGATACACTGCTGTATTTTCCACGTAAAAGTAAATTATTTTTAGTTGTATTTGGCATAGAGAGAGATCACTTACTAGTACCACAGCTGAATATCAGTAGGTAGAGTCTATGTTGAATTATCCTCTGAAACAGGAGCAGTAACTGGAATCAGAACATAAATAAATTATAATAACTCAGAGCAATGTTTCAAGATCAGTCATTTTCCACACACAAGCCAAATAGGTAAGTTAAATAGAAATATGATAGACATGACCATTCCAAAATCTTTCAAGTTCTTGATGGAGAAATTAATCTTTGAAATCCCATAAGGAAAGATGTATTCTACTATTTGAGAGGTAGAGCTGAGATAAACTCCATTTATTCCCTCTACCACTATAAGTCTTACTGTGACTGGCTGACTATAGGAGCATTCTGATTCTTCAGGATTAATGTTATTTCAGAGATAGTGTCAAGTAATTCACACACAAAAAAATTTGTTTTGCCTTCTTCATTGGTAAGACACCCAGATAAATGGCATCAAGTACCTTTAGAAAAGGGTAGGAGAAAAATTTACAGTTTAATTTTTTGATTGAATAATAGAATGTTTTCTCAAGAAGAATGGGATCTTTCATTTGACGGGCTCTGGGCTCATGAACAGTTTTATATTTAGAAATTTTGAGAGGCTATCTCTGTCTATTGTGGTTTTAAAAATTAGACTTATTTCCAAATAATGTAGAGCTTTTCTGCTTACCCAACTCAAGTAATAATTTAGTAGGATGGCTATCTCTTCCAGTTCTGGGAATGCTATGATGTATAAGCTCATGACAAAGATCTCTAAAAATAAAAACATTCAGAATACGACTTTCAATCTGTATCCAATTATAGTAACTATTCTCACCTTATCTTTGGCATTTAAGTGCCGCCACATGGCCCACGTAATCCCAGGACCCTATCTTTCTCATTGAATTCAAGGAGTCTACTTTAATGACAGCAGTCCCCACAATTATTGTGTTGATATTCTTTCCACAGTTCTCTCCTAGAATGGTAGGCCTCCCCTCACCAATCTATTTCTCACAACTTTGTTGATAAATGAGTATCTATAATAAGGGTATGTGTTGAACAGCTTACCATAAACTGAGTTTTATTACTCCAAATTCACATGTTGAAGCCCTAACTCCCAGTGTGAAAGTATTAGAAGGTGGGGTACTTGGGAGGCAATTAGGTTTAGATTAGGTCATGAGGGTGGGGTCCTCATGGTGGGATTAGTCTGCTTTTAAAAAGAGACACCAAAGAAATTGCTTCCTCCCTTTCTCTCCATCAGAACAGAACAAAAAGCAAAAACAAAAACAAAAAAGCCTTGTAATACTACAGTGATAAGACAGAAACCAAAGGAAAGAACCCTCATGAGATACTAACCATGCTAGCGCCTTGATTTTGGACTTATCAAGAGTAAAGTAAGAACTAGTTAGGGAAATTTAAAAAGTTTTATTGTTATACAATAAAAAAAGTACAGATCGCAATCCTGAAAACTTCAAACCAATTAGTAAGAAGCGGTCCTTATAGCAGTTACAGCACAGTTTATAAAGCATAAAGAAGGAAGTAGTTTGACCTTTTTTGTGATTTTCTGTTATACATTAACAATCTTTCTAGGGAAAGGAGTAATGTCTAAGCTTATTTGTCTATTGCTGATGGGTCTGACTTCACAGAATCTCACTGACAAGTGTGTAAACCTATGTTTTGTGTTTCATTTATGATTAAAGCTAGTGTTTCCTGAAAATGAGGTTAAGTTTTAATTTGGTATTTATGGACAGTGGGCCTTGAAGTATACCTAAACTATGGCCTCTGCTTTTATTATTCTTTGACAGGTTTCCAGTTTCCAGAACTGTGAGAAATAAATTCCTGTTGTTTAAGACACTTAATTTATGGTATTTTGTTACGGCAGTCAATCTTTGTTTCTAGGTTCCAGTTAATCAATCAAGCAAATCTAAGAAAACACTACCAACATGCTTAAGTTAACACACTGTGTACAGAATCTCTGATTATTGTACCATGTAAACAAAGCTGTCCCAATTCATCATATAGTATTTCCAACCCAATCCAGCTCTTAGGGGTCTCATGCGTTTTCCAGGTTTTGCTATATAAATTAACATCTTGCAACTCTATTTGTCATGATTAGCACCTCTTCCTAGGTCAGACTTATATCTGACCCCTTGAAGTCTGCGAGAATTTGAGTTCAGCCTAGAAGTAATGAGAAGTGGTAGTGGTAGGTCGCGAGGAACAACCTTATGCATAAAAACTATGGCAGGCAAAAGATGCTGCGGCAAGAGGAAACGAACCACGTTGGACAGGACATACGGGCTACTTCTATAGCAAAGGCTCACAGAAAACCTTTAAACGTTCAAGGTCTTAAGTTTTGTTTGAATTTTGCAATAATTATATGAAAATGAATTCTCTCTGAAGCTACTGGTATGGATTAAGGGAAAGTTGACAATGTAGCATCCAATGCACGGGGAAGAAAAATATTGTATCAGGCAATCTGCTTTTGCTTCTAATACCTGTTTGAGTTCAAAATTATATGTACATTTACCATAATGATGAGTATTTTTATATGTTTTTCCTTGTTGGATCAGCTTACATTTACATAGTGCTTATAAAAGACATCTCTGGTTGCAAAGTCACTTGAAGTTTCATACTCACATTGTCAGTCTCTCGGGGGCTGTTAATAAGCTAAGGGAATAAGGCATGTCTTTGTACCAAACCACAAAGGAAGGTATAATTTCCTACTTCAGAACTGCCTCAGCCTTCATGAGGTATTCTCGCCACACATACATTGAATACAATTAAATATGCTTATTTCTAAGGAAAAAGCAGCACATCAACTTCTCTTCCTGCTTAGACCATTTAAGAAACTTTCTCTTTTCCTTTCTTTGGGCCTCACTCTAGATAGGCAGTAAATACATGGTTCCAGCACTACTTAACTTACTTTCCTTACACCTTTCCTTAGTCCAGCATAATCAGAATCTGTTTAAACATATATCACCTAAGGATGATCAGGATAAGTCAGCAAAATCTTATAGTCCTTTTCATTCCTAAGCCTTTTTCTCCTGGCTTGATTTTGTAAATGAGTCAATGTGACAAGTTCGATTTTGATTCTAATTGTTGGCAAAGAAGCAATGAGGATTGGAAGGAATGCAGCATAAGGAAATTTACATCTCTTTACAAAACAACCACTTCTATCAGTGCCAGAACAAGATTTTCCTGAAAATATAACCTCATATAATTCCATATTATGACATGAGGGTAAACAAGATTATACCGCACATCGAGCATTGAGGTTGTAATTACTGCATGGTGTGTGTGTGTGTAGAAAATAAATCATGACTTCATATAAAGTACAAATTCTGTTTTAGCACATCCATACTTTCCATGCAATATCAGAAGTACCATGACTTAAAGGAAATTTATATTTTAAGATGAACTAAAATAGTAAGCTCTCTAAACAAATGTCTTACAATATTTATATCTGGTTACAATGCATATTCTTCTTTTCTTCAGGCTATATGTAATCATAGTGATAGCACTAATAAACTCTTTAATGGGCGGTAATTCAACAGATTACTTATAATATGGCTTTGAGAAGCACTTTAGTATAGAAAGAAGTCGTTAGGGGAGAAACTTAACCAGAAGACTGTTACCATTGAGCCTTACTTCTTAATGCCACATCATAAGAAGAGTCTGAATAAGTGTTATGTCTTGAAGAAGAAAGGCAGAGTTTTTAAAGAGTATTAAGAGTTTCAATTAGTAGTTTCAGCTATAGTTAGTTAAAGATGGACTTCAGAATGAGAGCAATTATTATTTCACTTCAGCAGTCCTTTGGCAATTTGGTTTTATTGAAGTGAAGAGAAAAGGAACAGATAGGTCTATGGTGAGGGAAAAATTAGGGAAAGTGGCATTCTAAGGTCAGTGGCAATCGTTTCGTCCTTCAATTACCTTTTCACCCTAATCTTTGAAGTACAGTCAAAGTCTGTGCTTTTATGAAGGAGGAGAATTGGGTATCTATGAACTTTCTTTAAGGCATGATTCTGTTCTTCCTAAGATAAGAACCACTCACTGGATACTAATAGCACTGATAATTTTTTGTGTGTGTATGATGTTAAACAAGAGTAATATGTTTACATTTTAAAATATTAACTTATGTAGATTTTAAATTTGGGGTAATTTCTGATTTTGGGGCTTTCCACATGAGGTTCAATGAGGATGCAACTCAAAAAAAACAAGAGAGAATAAATTAACTTTGTCTTTCAAGATAGCTTTTTCAAAATAGACTTAGGAAACCCCTAAGCAAGGATGATACTCACAAATTGACTGCAAGAGCCATTCACTTAAGAGAAAAAAGAAATTTTCCGATCTCCCCAAACTAAAGTCTTAAAACTCATTAGAAGTAGGGAATACAATGGTTGTTGCTGTAGACTGAGGGAAAAGGGAAAGGAGAGTTGCTGCTGTTCAATATGTATAAAGTTTTTGTTATGTGAGATAAAAAGCTTTAGAGATCTGCTGTACAACATTGTGCTTATGGTTAACAATGATGTACTTGTAAAATTTCAAATTCGTTAACAGGGTAGGTATCGTTATATTTTATTAACTGCAATAAAAAATACGAGAAAAGTTTGAAAGAAAAGGGGAGCAAGTTGAATCCTTATTAGATAAACAAATATTCCCTATTTATAATTTGGAAACATTTTTCTAGGACTCATTGAACAAGTGCATTCCCACTCCCCTTAAGGTTTCGTAGATAGGTTATAGATTATGTTCTTTGTAGATTCTGGATATTAGCCCTTTGTCAGATGAGTAGGTTGCAAAAATTTTCTCCCATTCTGTAGGTTGCCTGTTCACTCTGATGGTAGTTTCTTTTGCTGTGCAAAAGCTCTTTAGTTTAATTAGATCCCATTTGTCAATTTTTGCTTTTGCTGCCGTTGCTTTTGGTGTTTTAGACATGAAGTCCTTGCCCATGCCTATGTCCTGAATGGTACTACCTAGATTTTCTTCTAGGGTTTTTATGGTATTAGGTCTAACATTTAAGTCTCTAATCCATCTTGAATTAATCTTCGTATAAGGGGTAAGGAAAGGATCCAGTTTCAGCTTTCTACTTATGGCTAGCCAATTTTCCCAGCACCATTTATTAAATAGGGAATCCTTTCCCCATTTCTTGTTTCTCTCAGGTTTGTCAAAGATCAGATGGCTGTAGATGTGTGGTATTATTTCTGAGGACTCTGTTCTGTTCCATTGATCTATATCTCTGTTTTGGTACCAGTACCATGCTGTTTTGGTGACTGTAGCCTTGTAGTATAGTTTGAAGTCAGGTAGTGTGACGCCTCCAGCTTTGTCCTTTTGACTTAGGATTGTCTTGGCAATGCGGGCCCTTTTTTGGTTCCATATGAACTTTAAAGCAGTTTTTTCCAATTCTGTGAAGAAACTCATTGGTAGCTTGATGGGGATGGCATTGAATCTATAAATAACCTTGGGCAGTATGGCCATTTTCACGATATTGATTCTTCCTATCCATGAGCATGGTATGTTCTTCCATTTGTTTCTGTCCTCTTTTATTTCGCTGAGCAGTGGTTTGTAGTTCTCCTTGAAGAGGTTCTTTACATCCCTTGTAAGCTGGATTCCTAGGTATTTTATTCTCTTTGAACTCAAACAAATATACGAGAAAAAAACAAACAACCCCATCAAAAAGTGGGGAAAGGATATGAACAGACATTTCTCAAAAGAAGATATTCTTACAGCCAACAGACACATGAAAAAATGCTCATCATCACTCGCCATCAGAGAAATGCAAATCAAAACCACAATGAGATACCATCTCACACCAGTTACAATGGCAATCATTAAGAAGTCAGGAAAAAACAGGTGTTGGAGAGGATGTGGAGAAATAGGAACACTTTTACACTGTTGGTGGGATTGTAAACTAGTTCAACCATTATGGAAAACAGTATGGCAATTCCTCAAGGATCTAGAACTAGATATACCATATGACCCAGCCATCCCACTACTGGGTATATACCCAAAGGATTATAAATTAGTCTACTACAAAGACACATGTACACGTATGTTTATTGCGGCACTATTCACAATAGCAAAGACTTGGAATCAACCCAAATGTCCATCTGTGACAGACTGGATTAAGAAAATGTGGCACATATACACCATGGAATACTATGCAGCCATAAAAAAGGATGAGTTTGCGTCCTTTGTAGGGACATGGATGCAGCTGGAAACCATCATTCTTAGCAAACTATCACAAGAACAGAAAACCAAACACCGCATGTTCTCACTCATAGGTGGGAACTGAACAATGAGGAAACTTGGACTCGGGAAGGGGAACATCACGCACTGGGGCCTATCATGGGGAGAGGGGAGGGGGGAGGAGGGAGGGCTTGCATTGGGGAGTTATACAAGATATAAATGATGAATTGATGGGTGCTGACGAGTTGATGGGTGCAGCACACCAACATGGCATAAGTATACATATGTAACAAACCTGCACGTTATGCACATGTACCCTAGAACTTAAAGTATAATAAAAAAAAAAAAAAACGAATTAACTTTAATCAGGGAAGAAAAATGGTAATCAAAACGAGGGAGAAATAAACGGAATTGGATGTAAAAAAAAATAATAATAATAAAAAATAAAAAGTTATAGATTATGGCAGAATGAAATGTCTTCTTTGTCATTTTGGCTTACCAGAGTAAATTTAAGGAGCCATCTTAAATTACGTGAGAGAGAGAAAGAGAAAAAATGCCATTCTCCATGTCATATACCCTGAGTGAACAAATTGAGATAAGTTGGATAAGTTATAAAAAAGTGTGTTATTGTTACAAGAATGTGGGAAGTTCAT
Organism: Rhinopithecus roxellana; assembly: GCF_007565055.1. Lineage (NCBI taxonomy): Eukaryota > Metazoa > Chordata > Mammalia > Primates > Cercopithecidae > Rhinopithecus > Rhinopithecus roxellana. The sequence continues at coordinate 29,201,201 of NC_044550.1, read as the reverse complement.
ATCTAGTGTATTCAAGCAGTTTTTTTTAAGACAGAAGACAAGTCTTATTGATGAATTATTAAATAATACTAGTATTTTAAATAATTTTTTCATACTTTTCTCTATATTAATGAATTACTTCATATCTATAAAATACAATAATTTCTAACTTTTAATAAAGAAACATTATTGTAAAATGTTAGTGTATCTCTTGTCTGTTTTGACCATGTTTTCTAATGTGCTGTCAGCAACCCCAAACTAGAATGATGTAAACAATGCACAAAGAACATAATGGCAGCTTCTTATGCTGCATAACTCTCAGACAAAATAATCAAGAATCAATGTGAGGTAAATCTAATCAATACCTGAACACATGATTAATTTTCAAGAAATTAATTTTAATTAATTCTATCAGTTTGAGATGTCTTTAAAAGTGTGTTACTCATGTGTCATAAGTACTCATAAATAAAATTTTTTTTGTTTCATAGTCACATATCGAAAGTTGTCAAGTTATAAATATTGAAATGTGTCCTCTTCCTTTATTTATGGATATTGCTATGATTGTGACATTTTCAGACAAGCAGAATGAGTTATTTGTGTTAGGGTTCAGTCAACACAGAGTTCATACAAACTGATTGAAATTACAAATGTATTTCCAGTTACAGATTATTTTTCACATATTAATATTATTAATTTTTTCACCTTGGAGGTAGTTTTGCAATTTTTAAGCATTTTGCCTCCTTTACTGAGTTGTTGTATGGTAATTTTCAGTGAATTATGTTTACTCTAGATATTTTTGGAAATTTTTAGATTTTTCTTTCTGTCTTTCAGAGAATCATCTGAAAGAAATTGATTGCCAACAATTGTTCACAAATTGTTTCTCCAGTATTAGTTTCCATCCAAATAGAGACATTTAAGATTTTAAAAACTATTTAAAAATAATTTCAACTTTTAAAAATACTTTTATTTTAAAGATGAATTTTATCTTTCATCAATGATATTTATATTATTTATTTAAACATGTTTTTAGCACTTGGTATGCACTTTTTATTCTGCAATTAAGGAAGATTTTACAGTGGCATTTTAAATACAATTTCAACCACTCCATTTCATTATAGTGCTACCATTTGAAACAATTTTTGCTTTCAAGGTTGAATCTATAGAAAATAGCATGTGCAATCTCAGTTTATATTCAGTGACATGTTTAGAAATAGGAAATGAAACCAAATGCTAAGAAACACATGCAAAATTTTAAAGCTCTCTCAGAGATTGCAAAAAACAAACCCAAATTCTGTTAAAAGAATGAAAAATGCTTACCTTTAAATGAAATTTGTAAAATCACGTATATAAAAATTATATATATATATATAATTATATATATATATATAAATATATATATATATAATTATATATATATATATAAATATATATATTTCTTCCCTGATTAAATTATATATATATATATTTTTATATATATACAAAAATTAAAAAATATATATTAAAATCACGATATAAAAATTATAAATAGCTGGAAACATTTCTAGAAGTATTCACTTTTAACAAAATTGTTATTCTGAACAATTTGTTATTTTGATAAATTTATGGACTGAACCAGATTGTTTAAAACTATTTCATCTATGTTTATGTAAAATAATTCTACATTTGCTCGTGTCAGTCCCAAATTTCAAAGTTATTAGGAGATAAAATACTGTTCAAGGTAATTTCTCATAAAATTACTTTTTTTCCCTCTAAACTTTATGTGGCAGAGAAGGACCTCAGAACACATATAAACAGTTTTCACAGTATACACTTTATCATTTACAAAAATTTAATTCCCTGTGAATAGGGAAGGTAGAAAAAAAAGAATATTTATTCCCCTGTGATGGCAAAAGAAATAACTAAATCCACATTTATTAAATTATTTCTTTCTTTTGAAACATGTTCTTTCTTTTTACTATTGAACATTTAAAAAATGATTTATCTTTCTGGAAATTGTTTGATCACTTCATCTTATAAAGCATAATCTATTGTGACATTTACAAAACTTTATGTCAGATAGTAAGTTTTAAAAGACATTATTACTAATGGAACAACCTGCCAATTTTTCTTTCTAACTTGTATCACCTTGACAAACAGAGGTTCAGGGTAAGGGAGATTTGCAATTGCATAATGTTGAACAAAAGTCAGTTGTATCCATCTATTAAAATCACTCCCCTTTTTCTCTTTCTTTATTCTTTTCACCCCTTCCTTTTCCTCTTTCTACTCTTCTCTGCCTCTACCTTCTTCTCCTTCTCCTTCATAACATGAGTTGTAATATTTGAATAATAAAAATTCATTTAGAAATGCTATTTGCCCAAAGAAGAACACATATCTCTATAACAAAGCAAAATATTATTATAAACAAATTCATCTTAACTTCAAATAACTGACATTGCTCTCATTGCTCAAACAGCATCAACTTCAAATGAATGTCCTTCATAATCATGGAGTCACCATTTTTCAGTGTCATTTGGTGATGAAGGCTGTAGTAAGTATCATGATGGAGTTGATATCAAAATATTAGAATGGAGAAATATACATCATTTGTAAAGTAAGAGACAAAATTTGGAAAGCAAGGAAAACTATTTGTAGAAACAATATTTACATATAAAGAAAGCAAAATTATAGACAATTGAAACAAGGGAAAATATTTCAGTGCTTCTCTGGAGCTTACTCTTTTTTTTTTTTTTTTTTTTGAAACGGAGTCTTTGCTCTGTCATCAGACTGGAGTGCAGGTGCAGTGGTGCAATCTTGGCTCACTGCAACCTCTGCCTCCCGGGTTCAAGTGATTCTCCTGCCTCAGCCTCCCAAGTAGCTGGGACTACAGGCACCTGCCACCACACCCAACTAATTTTTTGTATTTTTAGTAGAGACAAGATTTCACCATGTTGGCCAGGATGGTCTCAATCTCTTCACCTCGTGATCCACCCGCCTCAGCCTCCCAAAGTGCTGGGATTACAGGCGTGAGCCACCATGCCCAGCCTGGAGCTTACTCTTAAATTGCTAATTTTATTTATATAGGTATTTCATCTATTTAATAGATATTTTGGCCTACATTTATATCTAAAATATTTTGTAGAGCTTTAAGATTTAATCATATTGAGATTATATAAATATAACAAAATAAAAATACATTAAGAGCAAGATAAAAGGGACTGACCAGAATTGTGAAGCCACAGTGAGGAATGAATTCTGACTTTTCTATCAAATGTGTTTTACAGTATATAATCTATACTTCAACTCTTTGTTTAATACTTCTAATCCTATTTTTTTAATTTTCCAATTATTTAAATTTAATGTTACATCATATTTTACCTTTAAAGTATTTCATAATTATGTTATCTATCACTCTCAAACATTTGTATATGTTATCCTTGTCTGATATTTCTAACACTTTGAATAATAATTATACCTTAACTACAGATTAGTCCAAGAATGTCAAACCCATTTTCAATTTGAGCAAGTCAACTCCTAAGATGAACTTTTGTCTTCTCACCTCTGAAGTCAATGTCACTTCAATGTCCCTTTGAACTTTCAAACTTGACTGTGTAAACAAATGAAAGAAATAATACTATAAATATATATTTCTTAGAGAGGAGTTGTGGAAACTGCTCTCTTCAGCAGTTTGAATATGATATCTCTGAGTGTGTGTGTATGTAGTGTGCCAGTGGCTGTGTGTGATGTTTTTTCATCTTGATTTTCTCTAACCTCCTCAGATCTCAGGTTAGATGTCTGACATTAATTTTGGAAAATTTTCGGCTATTTTTCTTTCAAATTTTTCTTCTCCACTTATCTTTCACTTTGAGATTTTAATTACACATTCGTCATGAAATGTGATATTATTTCATGGCTCCCGGATCCTTTGTGAAGATTTTATTTCACCATTTTTATCATGATGTTTTATTTCTATAATTTCTACTAACCTATCTTCAAATTTATTAATTCTTTTTATGACTTTGTAAAATCTACTGATCAACCCATAGAATACATTTTTTAATCATTTTGATTACTCTGTTTTGCATTTCTGTCATTTACATGTGATTCTTTTTCAGTTTCCAGATTTCTGCTGAAATGATTGGTCTGATCTTGCATTTAGTTTATTTGATGATAACCTTTAAAATATTAATTATAGTTATTTTGAATTCACCTCTGATAGTCCCAATGTATATGTTAAAGTCTGATTCTGTTATGCTTTTTTTATACATCATTTTGTAATGTTTCTTGCAATTTTTTATCACTCATAATTGTTTTTGTCAGAAGACATCTTGTATAGCATAGTTGAAGCTTATTTAAACTGTATTTATGCCCTGAAATGGGCAAATTTTTCCCTTTGCTAGATTTTTAGTATGGGAGCTTGAGTCAGTAAGGTGAGCTTATTTATGTTACTGGGCTCAAATTCTTCTAAGATCACTATGTTTAAGTTGGAGCCTAAGTTACCAGAGTACAATTCTCACCCTTTGGTCTATCTGCAGCTTTAGATATCCCTTGTGTTGTGTCTCCACGTTTGTTAGTGTCTTTGGGACTATGGGTGCTGCTCTAGTATTCTGATCCAACTTCTCTGTTGGACAATTACAATGTCTATCAGTGACAATGTTCTTGAAGGACATTGTCAGAGTTCTTGCTACTTCCCAGCTCTACTTCTTGACCAAGCACATATTCCTGCCCTGTCCTAGTGGTAGAAGATTTTTCCTTTTTCCTTTCTTCAACTGCAATGTATTTTCACTGATACCCAAAAGAGGCAACATTTTCAGCTGTACCTACAGAAGTTTAAGGATTTGCTCAGTAAGAGAGATTTGAGGAAAACCCCTTAGGCAGGATTCTGTGCCTTTACTGCAGCCACCAGTGTTTCCATCCCAGGGATTATAGCATTGTTAAGGTACACTGAAGGTCTAATAAATGTTAAACAGGTGATTTCCTTTTGACAAAAGTCTCTACACAGTGAGAAGTTTCGGATTTTTTTCAGACATCATTTGCTACCACACAAACCTCCAATCCACTTTTTCATATAACCTATTAAGTGAATTAATGTGTCTTCTAGTATTTTCTTTTGCCTATTTACCCCAAACTATCTTTTCTTACTAGCATTCATTTTTTCATGATGACCTAATCTAGATTTCATAAGTTAAAAACTAAAATTATAATAATAAATTAAATGTCTTTAAAATCAGAAAAAAATAGGGAAAGGGCTTTGAGAGTTATTGTTTCCTGCGTTTTTAAGAGACACACTACTAGGATCCGCTTAGATCAGAAGTGAAAATAAAACTCATTAAGCTTTTGCATCACATCATGAAGTGAGCACTGTTTTTTCCCACTTACATTGAACTTTTAATTTTTCTTTTACTCAGAAAAATTAAAATATTTCTGTTTCATGTGAAATTTTTAAGTGATGAAGATCCACTTATTTTTCAGGTTATAACTATGGTAAATATGAAATTATTTTAGCTGATAAATTTTAATAGCTAAAAATTATTTTGAAATTAGAGAGTTAGTTAAGTTTTCAGTCATGAAGGACACTTTTCTATCAACAAACATAGTTTTATTTGAAGTAATATTGAAATGTATACAAATTGTTTAAAACATCCAATGAACTACTTCTCAAAGCAGGAGTCATACTTTCCAACAGTATTGAAATAATCTGTCATAAATATTTATTGATATGTTAAGAAGTGTCACATTATACCTGTGCTAATTTTCAAATCAATCAACACATGTCCATTATTGAACTCAATTGGGAATCACAAAGAATACAACCCTACAAATGTTCATAATAGAATTGCAAGAACTGAGACAAATGAAAAATGAAATTTGCTCAACAAGAGCTCTTTCAAGAAAAAAATTATTTCCACTCCGTTTTATAAAATAAATCTTCTAAAAAGCCTTGATTATTCTTTAATTACATCAGCAATCTAGGAGACCTGTGTCTAAATGGAAGAAAGGCCTTGGACTTCCCCAGGCATTTAATATATTCATCTCTGCTTCAGAACATGAAGCAACTGATGAGGGTTATAGTACATTATACCAGAATCAATGCCATTTGGCTCTTTCAGTTTCAGAAAATAAATTGTATATTATTTTCAACTTAATTGCCAGTAGGGAGGACACAATTATGAATATTTTCAATTATATATGATATGCAATTCTATAAATACTTATTTTTATTCTAATACAATAATTATACAACTCCAAAACCTGGGTGATTGAATACGCTAAAACAAACAAACAAAAACAACCAACAAAAACTAGTCTGCCAACAGCAGTATATTCTATTTTTTGTTCATTGGGAAGTACTAACAAAAATATCCTCTAGTTCTACAAAGAATTCTACCTAATGCTACAGTAAACACTCATAAATTCTTTGGGCAATGACATCTGGAAATGTTCCAGACAAAACCTTAACTAATATGCAATCCATATGGCATGTTCCTGGAAGCAAACCTTCAGAGAGAATCAGAATATAGTCCAGCTGCTCTTTAACAGAACATCCAATGAATCTTTTGCAAACTCAACTGCTATATTTGTGCTTGAGGGACAATTTTATTCAGTTTGATATCTATTAGTCTGTAATGACTTTCTTTTCTCTTTTTATTTTTAGGTATACCCTAATCATGGTATTTTAACTCTTGCTGTTTTTTTATTTTAAACTTTTGTGGGTACATAGTAGGTGCATATATTTGGTATTTTAACTTTTAACTTCATCTTTTAATCTGCTAAATTTTAGCCTCTATTTCCCCATTAGACCCAAACATGACTTCTTTCCATTAACCACAATAGGGAGAAAATAATTGAAAGAATGAGATGCTTGAGTCTTGTTTTGTTTTTTTTAAAATTGTTTCCATCTCCTAAAACCTTGAGAGAGGATATAAATAGATAGATAGATAGACAGATAGATAGATAGATAGATAGATAGATAGATAGATAGATAGATAGATACTTAGAAATACTTAGAGACATTAATAATATAATAGAACCACATATAATATTTATTATGTAAGTAATGTCTATTACTTATCTGATATGCTTATTTAGTAGACATTTCCTAAATTCCTTTTATGGATTAATTCAATCAATTTTGAGGCTATATCTGTTGTATTTAATCCACATATAATGAAACTGAAGCTCCAGAGGTTATGTAATCTGTTCAAATTCACTCAAATAATAAATAATGAAACACAGACACAATACTATGCACAGGCTATCTGAAAAGTGACTCTTCCAGTTAATTGAAGGGTCCCTAGAATGGAGGACAATACATTTAGCCCATAGTATGTTCTGAAGACAAGGAATATGGTAGAGATACACACACACATATCACTGAGGAATAAACAAATCACATTCATACAGTTTACTTGACATAAATAATTGCCCATCATATAAACATATGAAGTTGTATAATATGAAACTTTTGACCTAAAATCTGACAGGACAATAACTGCTTAAAATATAATCTAAGAGTGATATCTTATGAGGTTTTACTGTCACCAATTTGACCCATTCTTTAGTAGTGTTGTTTAATGTCCAAATATTTGGGATTTTTCCTTTTACTGTTATTGATTTCTAGTTTGATTTAACCTGCTCTGGGAATATACTTTGCATGATTTCTGCTTTTTTCAGTTTGCTCATTTTTATGATCTAGAAAGTAGTCTGTCTTGGTACATGCCCCATATGAGGTTGAAAGCATGAAAGCATGCATATTTTACTACTGTGAGTGATGTGTTTCGTTAATGTCTTTAGTCTTTTTCCCTATGCTGT